>NC_079509.1:53323431-53600378 GCF_030052815.1 Hevea brasiliensis | reverse complement strand
GCAACTTAAGCCACACGAAAAGAATTACCCAACTCACGATTTAGAACCTGCAACAATTGTATTTGCATTAAAGATATGGAGGTATTATCTATATGAGGAGAAGTGTTATATCTATACAGATCACAAAAGTCTCAAATACTTGCCAACTAAGAAGGAACTCAATTTGATGCAAAGAAGATGGATCAAATTCTTGAAAGATTATGATTGCATAATTGATTACCATCCTGAGAAGGCGAATGTAGTAGCTAATGCTTTAAGCAGGAAATCACTGGCTGCCTTGTCCTTTTCCTTATCTGGGACAGCAAAACAAGCTATCGCTGAGTATGAATACTCAGTGGCACACAACTAAGTAAATTCAACTCATTACAAAGCATAATAAACTAAAATATGACAAATTAAAATTTTAATAATCACATGGGGTGTTTTCCAATGTCTCAAGTTAACATGAACCATTTATTTCAAACCATTTTTCACAAATCACAAAATAAAGGTGTTGCCAAGAACACATACCTAGACCATGACATAAAATTTCACGATCAATGTCAGATTATACACCACGATTAAAGCAAATCACCTCACTAACGGTTATTAGTGAGGGAAGGGCTAGCTAGCTAATGAGTACTCATATAGTCTTACCCACTAACCGTTATTAATGGGAGACATAAGCAATTTTTAATTGCCAAACCCCAAATAGCTGTTACTACCGGGGATTTCCGAACGGATCACATGCTAATCGTGGTTTAAAACCTAATTCATAAAGTTTCCATTCAAATAATTGCATTTCAATTCACTTAACACAAATCATTCAAGAATTTACCCTTAAAGGGTTGGTAACACACCATTCAGAAAGTTCAAAGAGAAAATCACAATTACCACCAAAACATTCAAACTCTCAAAACAATTTACAATATTAAAATTAATTGAATAAAATTAGTTGTGTACAAACCTCTAGTGAGTCACCTCTTTGCCTTGACTCACATTTTTCTTTCCCTCCTTCCCATTCTATTTTTTAACTGAAACATACAATTTACAGTGTTTCAATACCATACCTCATAAGTAATCTAATAATTAAATTCATACACACTTGATTATACTTTTAAACTTGCTTAAAATGGAGTTCTTTGTGTTTGGCATATTGGGGTTACTATTTATTTTACTATTCAAGTCAAAATGTTAACTTTTTCATACTTACTAGGTATGTTAATTTTAATTACCCTCACATACCACATTTTGGGTTACATTTATGTTGGCATTGATTGCCAAATTCAATTCAAAGTCTATTAGGGTTAAATCTCAAAATTTCAGTTTTGGGTTACTTGCTTTTACTGTTCTATTGGTCTATCTACAGTGAAAATTTGGCCAACTTTCCTTCATAAAAGTTGTTCTTTAATGTCTTAGCTTTAATTTTCTTTTTTAATCACTTCATTTGGAGTTTTGTAGCTCAAGTTATGCTATTTCTAAGGTGGCTGGCCAGATTGGTTTAAACCCAGAATTCTGGGTACCATTTTGGCTCTGGCAGTTTTGAGCAACCAAATTTGGTTGACAATTTCACTTGGTTATGGGTAGAATTTGGATTTGTGTTCTTCATGAAAGTTGTAGTACTATGTCATAGCTTTCCAATGGTATAAAAATCAAATCATTTGGACTTATCTGCACCAAGTTATGACCATTTGAACATGTACTATTCATATGATCAGTTTTGCACAGTGGCAGTGTGCCTAATCCGGATTTGACTTAATTTTACACCAATTAGTGTTCAGTTTTAGGGCAAGGTTTCTTCATCCAAATTGTTGCATTATGACCTATTTTCATCTCTAATTGGTCTCACACCAATTGGAGCAACAGAATTCAGTTTATGACCATTTAAAAGGACAAAGGTCAAGCTGTCAGATTAGGGCAGCATAACCTTCAATCCCACTTCAATTCCCATGCATCAAATCAACTTTTAAAAATGCCAATTGACCAATTTAAATCTTCATTAGGTCAAATTGCATTAATTTACCATTTCCCCCAAATTTCCCCCCTAATTTCCAAAGGCTACGAACCCTAGTTCACCAATTTGTCACAATTCATGCAATTTCAATACTCTAAACATATATATAACTTCACCAACCTTAGAATTCATATTCAATTAGGCCAAAGCACACCAAACCCTAAAGTACCATGGCTGGCCGAGTTTCATAGGGCCTTTATATGCATGAATTTTTTTTCATGTTCTTCAATTGAATTTATCTATTTCACACTCACTACAACCAATTTCACAAGATAGAAAGCTTGGGATTGCTTACCTCAATTGATCACTTCAAGTCTCCCCAAATTCTTCAATTTTCCTTCCCTTTCTTACTAAAATCTTCTTACCAATGCTCAAACACAAGTTTTACTTAAAGAAAGTGGAGAATTTATGGCTAAATTAGGGTTTAGAAAAGCTCAAAATAAGCTTTCATGGTGGATTTTTGAGAGAACATGAGAGAGATGAGAGAGAAAGGGTGACGAGTTGAAGATGAGGGAATGAAGACAATTTTTTTTTCTTAATTTGACTTTTTAATTGTTAGAAATTATCCCAAATTTTCCAAATTTTTAAATTAAAATTTATTGCATCATGCTATGTCATGCATGATGTCATAATTTCTTTAAATTTTTGAATTTTCCATTTCATTTCTC
Source organism: Hevea brasiliensis (assembly GCF_030052815.1). Taxonomy (NCBI): domain Eukaryota; kingdom Viridiplantae; phylum Streptophyta; class Magnoliopsida; order Malpighiales; family Euphorbiaceae; genus Hevea; species Hevea brasiliensis. Next base: position 53,597,717 of record NC_079509.1, on the reverse strand, counting down.
CTTTCCTTTTCTTCACCTCTTCAATTTGAACTTAGTTTTCAATATGTTAATTTTTTACATTTTATTGGAAATTTAGGCCAAAAGTCACCTCTAAGGGTGAATTTATAGAATTGCCCCTTACCGGTCTGATCCATTTCTCTAGTAGTATTTAATTGCTTTCGGAACCCTGATTCAATTATTTGAATTGGTTCTTGATTCTTTTCTGTGGTTTTCATAATATCCTTAGCTTTGTAATAATCCTTAGGCCTGAGGTGCCATTAAGTCCCACACAAAAATAGGGCAGTGATTAATCTCGCAATCACTTCCCGGTACGGTCACCCATCGCTGTGACCCCTGCTCATTTAACTCTTTATGTATTGTTTTTCTTATTGCCATTTTTCCTTCATATAATTTCTATTAATTTTTGTTTATTGCTTTTCTAAGTGACTTAAATATGGTTCTACGCCTCTTGATCTCTCGGATCGCACTCGTCACCGAATGCTGAAATGTATAGGACTAATGAACATAGGCGCATTACGCTTTAAGTGCAACCCGAAAGGGCATAATCTAGTGATTGTCCTTTGAAGAAGACAGTGAATGTTGTTGTGAGAGCAGAGGAAGATGAGGTTAAAATTTGTTGTGAAGCCCAAAGGCAAGAAGATGAATATGAAGAGGAGCTTGATGAGGGGAAAAACTATGTGGTTAGAAGGATGATGCTAGCTCTAAAGCAAGAGGATCAAACATAATGCCACCAACTATTCCAAACTAGATGCACTATTAATAATAGAATATTTGGTGTTATTATTGATAGTGGTAATTGTGAAAACATTGTAAGGAAAGAGACTATGAAGAGTTTGGGTTTACTAACCAAAAAGCATCCTAACCCATACATTTTAGGATGGATCAAGATAACAGCTAACACTATTAAGGTGAATGAAAGGTGTAAGTTTCCCTTCTTCATTAGCCAATACAAAGATGAGGTGTATTATGATGTTATACACATGGATGTGTTCCATTTGTTATTTGGGAGGCCATGGCAATATGATTTCAATGCATAACACTCGAAAGAACCAATACCTATAGCATTAAGAAGGAAAGGGTGAAGTATTCTCTTTTGCCATTAAAGAATAAATCAACAAAGAAGGAGGTGCCAACCTTCTTAGAGGTCACTAAAGAGTTTGAGGTGAAGGCTATGGAAACAAAGCAAGTCCATGCTTTGGTTGTGAAGTAAATCCTTATGGTGGAGTCAAAATACCAAGTGGAAGAGCCTCTCGAGCTAGTAAAATCATTATTGAAGGAGTTTAAGGAGTTGATGCTAGATGATATACCGGATGGATTGCCTCACATTCGTGATATACAAAATCAAATTGATATTATTCGAGTGCTACCTTGCTAAATTTGCCACACTATTGCATGAGTCCTAAGGAAAGTGACATACTTAAGGAGAAAGTGGAGGAGCTCTTACAAAAGGGGCCTATAAAGGAAAGCATGAGTCCATGTATTGTTCTTGCATTGTTAACACTTAAGAAGGATGTAGTAGGAGGATGTGTGCAGATAGCTATGCCGTCAACAAGATTACAGTGGGGTATAATTTCCCAATTCCTAGATTGGATGATATGTTGGATCAATTACATGGTGCTAGATGGTTCACCAAGCTAGATTTGAAAAATGGGTACCATCAAATATGCATAAGACTGGGTGATGAATGAAAAACAACATTAAAGACAAAGGATGGGCTTTATGAGTAGCTTGTGATGCCATTTAGGTTGTCAAATGCACCTAGTACCTTCATGAGATTAATGAACCAGGTATTGAAGCCTTTTATTGGGCACTTTATGGTTATTTATTTTGATGACATTTTAATATATAATAAGTTTGAAGAGGACCACTTAATGCACTTGTGGAAGGTATTTTAGCCTTGCAGGAGAACAAGCTATACATTAACCTTAAGAAGTATAGTTTCATGACTAACAAACTACTATTCTTAGGGTATGTTGTAAGCGCATAAGGCATATAAGTAGATGAGACAAAGGTCAAAGTAATCAAAAAGTGGCCAACCCCTACTACTTTTTCAGAGGTTCGAAGTTTCCATGAGTTGGCCACATTCTATTGGCTATTTATCAAAGATTTTAGCACCATAACAATGTTAATAACTAAGTGCCTAAAGAATGGAAAGATCTAATGGGGTGAGGAGGCCAAAAATAGCTTTGCAATTCTCAAGAAAAAGCTTTTTACCACACCAATGCTGGCTTTACCAAACTTTGAAAAGCTATTTGAGGTGGATTGTGATGCAAGTGGAATCAGGATTGGAGCAGTTTTATCCTAAGAGAAAAGACTTGTGGCATATTTCAGTGAAAAGCTAAGTGATGCTCAGAGGAATTGGAGCACCTATGACAAAGAGTTCTATTCGGTGGTGCGTGCTCTTAAAACTTAGGAGCATTATTTGATTGGTAAAAAGTTCATCTTATATTCAGACCACAAGGCCTTAAAGTAACTAAATAGCCAAAAGAGGATTAGCAAGGATATGCATGCAAAGTGGTGCCAATTCTTATAATGATTTCCTTTTAGGCTCAAAAACAAATCCGAAGTTCAAAATTGGGTAGTAGATGCTTTGAGTAGGCGTGGAGCATTATTGGTGACTTTGAGCCATGAGATTGTGGGGTTTAAGCAACTAAAGGAACTTTATGCCAATGATGAGGACTTTGGAGAAATATGAAGTAAGTGTTCTCAAGGCCATCCTTATGAAAATTTTTATGTGCTTGATGGGAATTTGATGCATGAGAACCAGCTTTCTCTTCCTCGAACCTCATTACAGGAGAAGGTAATCCGAGATCTGCATAGAGGGGGACTAGCTAGCCATTTAGGAAGAGATAAGACCATTACAGCAGTGAAAGAAAGAAATTTTTTGCCTAAATTGTGCAAAGAGGTAACAGTTTGTCATGAAGTGCTTTACTTGTCAAGCCTCTAAGGGACAATCTCAAAATACTAGTTTATACATCCCTTTTCCTATACCTAAAAATATTTGGGAAGATTTGTCCATGGATTTTGTATTAAGATTGCCAAGAACACAAAAGGGAGTAGATTCTATATTTGTGGTTGTTGATAGATCTTCCAAGATGACACATATTTATTCCTTATAGAAAGACTCCTGATGCAATTCATATTGCTAAATTGTTCTTCAAGGAAGTGATTCATTTGCATGGGGTGCCTAAGTCAATCACTTCATATTGAGATTGTAAGTTATTGGGACACTTTTGGAGGACCTTTTGGAAACTTTTTTATTCATCTTTGAATTTCAGTAGCACAGCACATCCTTAAAGTGATGGCCAAATCGAAATAATCAATCGCATGTTGGGAAATCTAATTGGAAGCATTTGTGAAGATAAACTCAAGCAATAGGATGTGGCTTTGTCCCAAGCTGAATTTGTCTATAATAATGCCATTCATAGCACTATTGGCAGGTTTCCATTTTCAGTGGTATACAAAAAAATGCCCTAGTGTGCTCTTGACTTAGTAAAATTGCTTAAAGAAGATGGTAAGAGTGTAGCAACCAAGCACATGGCGGAATAAGTTGTTGAGGTGCACAAAGAGGTAAAGTTGACGCTGGAAGAGGCTAACAAGAAGTATAAAGAAGTAGCTAATGAAGACAAGCGAAAGCAAGTGTTTGAGGCGGGTGACAAAGTGATGGTGTTCCAAAGGCATGAGAGGTTTCTTGTGGGTACTTATAGCAAGCTCCAACAGAAGAAATATGGACCTTATGAAATTATCAAACAAATCAATGACAATTCATATGTTGTTGATTTGCCAAATAACATGGGAATTTTGTGTACTTTCAATGTAGTTGATTTGTATCCATACCACTCCATGGATGAGCTTTTTTATTCTCCTAATGACTCAAATTCAGGGTCAATTTTTTCCCAAGTGGAGGAGAATGATATGGAATGTATTAGTAATAATTTTATTGAAAAATGGGAGAAGCTTCAAAGGAAAAACAAATGAAGTATTCTGGAGTGAAAACGGAGAAAAACAACAAGTTTGAGGCAAGTTTAGATGGACGATTGAGGAGCTACATTTTTTTAAATTTTTATTATCTTTAGTAGTCCTAGATCAACTTGGACTCCTTATTTAACAAGAGTAATTATTTCATAATTAATTTTGAGGCTTTTCCTATTCTATTTAGGACTCAATCATATTCCTACTTAGGCTAGGACTAGTTAATTTCCTACTTTATCTTTATCTTCATAATGTATTTGGATTTAATTTAAATTCCTATTTAGTAGAGCTATCTTCCTATTAGGATTGAGAGTTTAAAACTCTATAAATACTCCCAAAATTAAGTTTTTCAGATTTAGATTTCAATTAATAAATTTTCAGCAAAGATTTTACTCTAAAATTCTTTCTCTCACGTGTGTGTGTGAATTATTTAACTTCGGTGTGTCAAATTAATCACTATACTATTATTAGGTATAATAATAATTCGCCAAAATCATTAATATTGCCTAAAAAAAAAAAAATCCTCTCACCATCTGTTGGAAAGGAAATTTAAAAATCTTCGATTTGCGTTTGAGAAAACCAAGGTTTTTGAGGGGTTTTAAAACTTTCAAAAATCTCAAATTTTCAACTCATTAAATTATTAGGTTTAGAAAGTTTTCCCTTTACTTATAGAAAATAAATTTTTATTTTCTATTTTTCATTTTAAGAAAAATCTAATTTTTTTTTATGTGAAACAAGGAAAAAATTAAAAAATAAACGTATTCACTTATAAATGATATAAAATAATTTTCTAATTCAAAAAAATTATTCATATCTTTTATAATTTAAAAAAAATAAATCATTGTAAAATGTATTTAAAAACTTATTTTATTTTTCAAATTTCTTTAATATGTGTTGTTATTATTTTTTTAATTTTATATATGTCATTCATTTATTTTATAATAATATAATTGTTTTTTATCATAATAAATAAATATTTTTTTAAATAATTATTTATTTTTTATTATAAAAAAGTTATTGTATACTTTTGCTTATAAAAAATTCATTATTTTTCTTTTGAAAAATAGTTGAAAAACTGATTTTTTTTTTTATCAAGGAAAACATTAGAAAAAAAATTTAAATTTATTTTTCTAAATCTTCGTTAAATTTTAGAAAAATTTTAGAAAACTATTACATGTAAATACAAAACTCTATTTTTTTAATTTTCTTAAAAAAAATTTCAGAAAATTAGCTACTGTTTTCCATAAGTAAACAAGCCCCAAAATGTTTTTAAAAAAATTCTCTTTTCCTTCTAAACAAATATAAAGTTATAAAGATTTAAAAATTATAAAAAAGAAAAAAGAAATCTTACTTTAAAAGATTTTGTTTTACTCTACCTTCTCCAAATAATGTGTTAAAAATATACTTCATTCTTAGGCTTCAATTTCACAAAAATTTATTTGATAATAATATTTAGGAATCACCATAAGACAATTTCATGGGATCCTTACATTTTATATGCCTCTTTTTGTCAGTTGGAGTGTCGGGAGATAATGAAGATTCCTTTATCCAGAGTCTTGACTGAAGAGCGAAGAGTGTGGCATTATACGAGAACTGAAGAACCAACAGTGAAATCAATTTATCATATTTTGAAGTCTAAGCAATGAACAACTGATAGTCATATTGCTTCTTCATCTTCCAATGGTATGGGGATTTTTTCTTGGATGAAGTTCTGGAATCTTACCGTGGACCCCAAAAATATGCAATTTTATTTGGTGCGTCTGTATTGATGCCTTGGCTACGAAAGTAAATCTCTTCAAGAGGCATTGCTTTCTGTCAATTATATGCCCTGTATGTAACGAGCAAGAAGAATCTATAGAACATCTGTTCTTTTTTGTGAGCATTCTTGGGCTACCTTGTTTGGTTCTCCTTTGGGTTTTGTCTTACTGTTAAGGGAATTTCCTCTTTTCAAATTGGTGGAGTGCCTTGCAACAAAGGGTGTCTAATCTAGATAAGTGGGAACTTCGATTCGCTAGTCTTATCTGCTGATATATTTGGAAAGCTAGAAATGTATGGTTTTTAATTTCAGTGTGCCTCCCCATTCTTAAGATTGCAAAGGCTAAGAATACCCTTAAGGAAATGATTTTCATAACTTTTTCGCAACAGCATTCTTTGTTGGCCCTTTCAAATTCTATCAGAAATCGATCCCAAAGATGGCTGCCTCCTGGAGCAGGATATTTTAAAAATAATGATGATGGTTCTTATGATTTAAAGACTACTAAAGCAGCTGTTGGGGTTATATGTCGAAACTCTGAAGGAGAATTGATGGATGGCTTCATGGAGTCTTCTTATTGTTCATCATCTCTAGCAGCTGAAGGGAAAGTTCTAAGCGCAGCATGCTGATTGGCTTATACTAGAAATTATGTTCCTTGTATTACTGAGCTAGACTCTTTAAAGATAGGGTCTTTGATTTTATCTAACGAGTCTATTTTGCCTTGGGAGTTTGAATCTTTTGCTTTGGATGTTCGATCCTTTTTATACAGATATCCCTTGGCCTCACTAGCTCACATAGTTAGATCAGCAAGTGCTAATTGGGCGCCTAATCAAGCCTGATCTAGTTCGTTTTATGCTGGTTGGATTTCTAATCCCTCGTCAGAGTTGGATGATGGTTAGCTGGGGATTCTCCCCTTTCTTGAATGAATTAGTTTATCTTCTTGAACAAAAAAATTACAATTAATGCCATTAATTTAAGGTTTTATACGCCAATTTAAAAAAAAATAAATAAATATGAATCATTCATTCATAAAGATAACAGTACATAGTAACTTACGTATATATAAATAGCATTAAAATATATGTTAGAGATCTTATGAGCTCAATGTGCCTAGGAGAATCTCTTTTGATGGGTCTTAGGAAAGAAATGCACTCATAGGGTTAATACCATATCCAACCCAAAATTTTAAGGTAATAAAAGTATAGATCTTCCCACTTATATGTCTCTCACTCATCTCATTTTTTTCCGATGTGAGAATTCCACACTTATATATTCCCAACAAACTTCCTCGAGTGTGAATTTCTTTTATATTGGCCTTGTTGAGCCTGCTCCCCCTCAAATGGAAGTCTTTTTCTTAGCTCAAGTATTACAGTGTCACCAAAAGCCCAATTACTCTACCAAACCCACTCGAGCATGCACCTCTAAGAGTTATGCCGAAGCCATCACGTTTTTTGCCATCATATGTACAATGAAGTTTCCACTCTATCCGTCAGCTCTTCTTCAGAAGAGTGTCTTCCTACTTAATTGAGCCTACTAGGAGTCTCTCGACTTCTCCCATCCTCCTGTCAGAGCACTACGGGAATCACTGATCATCGTCTTCATACTCGTCTCTTATCGAACCACCGGCTCTAATACTACTTGTTAGAAATCTGGAGAGCCCAAAGAGTTTAAGGAGAATCTTTCTTGATGGGCCTTATAAAAGAACATACTCATAAGTTTGATACTACATTCAACACAAAATTTTAAGGCAATGAGTGTATGAGTCCTTTTCACTCATATGTCTCTCACTCATCTCATCTTTTTTTGATGTGAAAATTTCATACTTACATATTCTCAACAATATAAAATTTTCTGAAAAAGTTATTTACTTTCTTAAATATTTTCTAATGTTGAAAAATAATTTAAAATTGCAATTCGTTAGAAAAAATGTGCTCCACTCAATAGCTATTTATAGCCTCAAAATCATCATAGGAAAAGATAACATAATAGCTATTTATAGCCTCATGAAGAAATAAATCACATGAATTGTGACAGATTTAACAACATGACTAAATTCAATGGTAATATATATATATATATGTTCAAGATGTCAATATCGCTGCTTTCTTTTTTAATGTATTTTCTCTATTATAATTTACGAAACTTGACCATAATGTCTTGTCCTATGGTGTGAGACATGGGTGCGACATACTTGACAGCAAATTCAATTTTCCAATCCTCCAGCCGCGTTGAAATCAACTTCCATTTTGTATGTGACAAGGCTGCTAAATAGAGTTTAGCACTACATATACTCCCTTATTTTATGTATAAATCAATGCAAATAGAGTTTACAGAATTCAATTTAACTCTCACACAATCATGCTTCATCTCTTTTTCTTTTGAAAATGAATTTTTTTGAAATTGAAAAGAATTGAATTCTTTCATTGAAAATATGATAATTGACTAAAAAAAAAGAAATCAAATGAATTTAGTTTTATAAAATTCTAGTTTTCAAATAGGAGGTTAAATTTGCAATTCATCAGAAAAATATGCTCAACTTAATAGCTATAATAACCTCAAAAATATCAAAAAGAAAGATAACACAAAACATTTCAGAAGAAATAAACACAAACCTCTCATGAAGAAATAAAATCAAATGAATTTTGGTGGATTTGACAACAGAACTAAATAGCAACAGTGTGCATAATCTAGTGGTAGGTGCATATATATTGAACTTAGAAGACTCAAGTTTGACTTTCCCCTCCTCCTATTTATGTAATTTATCTATCTGTTCATACCCAAAATACCCTTAATTCTTTAAATTATATATATATATATATATATATATATATATATATATATATATATATATATGTATGTATGTGTGTGTGTGTGACAATCGCTGCTATCCTTTTTAATGTCTTTTCCTATTATAATCTACAAAACTTGACTGTATATGAACTTGAGATTTAATTTTATATTATTTAATTAATTACGTATTGCAATTTGTTGCATAGTTGAATAAGTCATATATAATAATTAGTTAAATTTTCAAGGAAATCTCATTAATTTTTTATTTATTTTAAGAGTTTTGCTATTTATTTCGGCTTTAGAGGCTCAATAACATTATTTGGAGGTCAACTATTTAATACTACACTACAACATATATTGAAGGTGAGTAACAGCTTTCCCTTCTATGTAAGTTTGGTGGGTCTTTTATTTAATTAATTTAAATTTATTTGTCATAATTAGAGCTGTGCATAGTTATCCTGTCTCAAGTGAATCAAAGAACCATACTAAACGAACAAGAGAAACACTAGTCCAAAATTAATTATTTTAATACTTTGATTCGATTATGATTTTTTATTAAGAATCAAATAGGAACCATACTAAAATTGAACTAGACCCGTATACCAAACTGAAAATCAAATTTATACATATATTTTTTTTTTATTCTTTTAGATGCATTAAAAAATAATACTTTCAATATAATTATGTATATTTACATATGTATGCATAATTATAGAATAAATACAACATAATATTAAATTTCATTTCTCTATCTTTTCTTAATAATTTTAATTATAAATATATTAAATTAATTTATAATTTTTAATTATAAGTATACTATTATACTGTATATATACTTAATTCATAATTAAATTCATATCTTATAATTAAATATAATATAATTAATAAATAGCTAAAAGTTATATTATATAATATAATTGTATTAATATATTATTTAATATGCTTAATCCTAAATTATATATGTACATTATAACTAAAGATTATATAATTTAGAAATACTAAAATATTTATTATATAATATATTTTATATTAATAATCCACTTTAAAACTTAAATGTTAATTCAAGTATGATTTTTTATTAAAGTAATTATATAAAATTATTTTAAGAATCGATAATTGAATTAGAACCATCTTAAATCAAACTAGAACCGAAGGAATGAGAGTCATACTGAATTAGAACTGAAACAACGAAAAATTCATTTGAAACCAAAATAATAAAGAACCAAATCAGGATCATACCAAAATTTCAATTCAATTCCGATTCTTAGATAAATTCTAAACCGAAAATGCAGACCACTAACCATAAATATATGAATTTCATATTCATGGCTAATGCTATTAGCTATGAATTAATGTCTCAGTGATATTAGGTATAATAATGGGATGCCTAGCTACAGGTGACGATGTAAGCGCAAGTCAAAGAATTGGCACGCAAGAAGCATTGTCCTAGATTAGATGTATTAAAGTGATCTAGTAATCTGGGTTTAATTGGATAGTGTTATATTAAGTTTTTCCTAACTTTATTATTATTATTATTATTATTATTATTATTATTATTATTATTATCTTTGCTTGTGAAACTGAAACACCATTAGAGAGAAGTAGAGAAGTGATGCTTAGCATTATTGTTTGAGTTGTTGTTAAAAAAAAATAATTTTTTAAATGTTAAATTTTTATAATAAAAATATATTAAATTTAACTTTAAATCATTTTTTAATACTTTCTAAGCTATTTTTCTCAATATTAGCTTAGATTTGGTTAAGATTCTTGAAAACATCGTACTAAAAAAGAAATTCTTGAAAAGAAGCACAAGCATCATACAAATAAATTTTTAGACAATGATAAAGCGATATAATAAAAATTCATATAGGCACAGTGTGTATATGTATACATACATATATCATCTATTCACATAATAATTTTTTTTTTTTTTTAAGAAACATAAAATTGCACACATTATCAAATTACAAAGCATAGCACCTTAATTATTCATAATTAAGATGAAGAGAGATGACACATAGTGTTTGGCCTCTCGATCATTTGTTTTATTTTACAACTGATATATAGCAAAGCAAAGCACACTATTTATTCTTGCCTTTCCGGCACAGGGACAATCAGGGGAAAGACATATATACGAAACTCATCGTATTATATATTAACTTGGTCTTGCAAAGGAAGTGGCTCCAGAAGCAATGCTGTAATTTTATCTTTCAGACTAGATGAGTTGGTGTAGGAGTCGTCAAATCTGTAACAAACCTCTGTTATTCGAGCAAGGTTAACCAACAATTGGAGAATAGGACTTGGCAGAGCAGTTGGCTTCATGCATTCTTCGTTGATGTCCTTCCATGCATTTGCGCAAATTTTAAGAATCTCTTCCACAGCCTTCTTTTCTAAAACGTCATGTTCTTTCATGTAGCACTCTACCGATGAAGCGGAGTCTCCTCTCTTTTGCTCAGCCTATATTTTCATGCAGTTGAGTTAAAAGTGATTAAATTTCTTAAGCATAAAATGAAATTGGATACATCCAACCCTGATTCGACAACCCACTGCAGCATTGAGACTAAAAATTTTCTCCGTTTATGCCTTTGGGTGAATCAACTAAGGGTTATTCGTACTCTCAACACTTTGGAGCAATATCTGTTGTAGTTCACCTTTTGGGTTGGGTTTAACCTTTGGCTATTTATTAATTTATTAGGCGATAACCTTTTTTGTTTTTTTTTTTTTTTTTTCAATTCAAAATGGAAAAGAACGAAATTGGAATTTCGATCTATGTGTTTGTGTATACCTGGTGGGATACTATGTCGTTCTCAAGACGCCCAAGTACCTTGACAGCTTTGACAATTTTTGGGTTACTTTGAAGCCACCGATATTCCTTGATCCCTGCAATCTTTTCCATTCCAATAAAGCCTGCTGCTACAACTAAGCCATAGCTGCTTGACTCAGAATCATTTTGCAAATACACATCAAATGTTGGCACATACCCTTCATTAAACACTGTGCCTCCATGCGATAGGATCTCAACAAGTTTTTAAACTGATGAATTAATTTGCATTATCAAAAGTAAATTAATTAATACCAGCAGCCATAAGCCAACCAAAGAAAAAATTAATTGATTAAGTTGAATATATAAAGAATCTAGACAAATCTTACTTCTTCTTTTATGTGATAGGCACAGTAGGATCTTCCTTCCTTACTCGCAATATTCTCTGTTTCCTCAAAAAGATTCAGTAATTCCTTGTAGAAAACTTTCATGTAATCTGGCAGTTCGTCAGTAGCATCAATATTGCACCTGCTTATATATATAAAACTATTTAGACATCCAATTTCTTCATGGACATAATAGTAAAATGATTATTTATTTTATACAGTAATAACTAAACTGTAATTTGTATTATTAAAATCACAATTAGTATTATTTGTTTTCTCACATCTTTAGTATCACGGGGAGCTTTTATGCATCACAGTAAGTTCACTTCTTGATCGGTTCTTCAACCCGGTTTAATATGGACTAAGATACAATATGTAAGGGGAGACCCACATAAAAATGAATTTGTGTAGCAAAATACAACATTTATGATGGGATCCATATATTAAATAATTGAGACCCTCGTATAATAAAATCATTATACATATAACTATTATTTTAAAATTTTATTCATGATAGACTAAATCTAGGTAAGTTTTTCTGTAAATTAGAATAAATTATTTCATACAATGACTATATGTATAATAGATAGATTTTAACCATTGATTACATTAGGACCCACATAAAACCCATTATAATTAATGATTGGCAAAATTATTGAATATACAACGATTGTATTTTATAATTTAGGTGGACCCACACACTTGTGCCTTGAATACGCGATGTACCGTAAATTTTTCCCCAAAGGGCAAATCATCCACGCTAAAATTATGGGCAATAAAGGTATTTAGTTAACTTCTTTTATGATTTGGCTCCAAGATTTGGATCATGGTAACAAGTAGAGGAGCAAACTCACTTGCCAACTGAGTTGATTCCTTTTTGGTATTTTAAATGTCTCTGCAAATGTTTTTAACTTAGCATGTTAGATCTTAGGTCGGAGTATACGAGGGCAGCCTACTGACTAAGATTTAATCGGATTTGTCCATATTAAATTGTTGCTGATTTTTTAATTATTAATAAAATTACAGCTTATAAGAAAAACAAAAAAGTAAAGAAAAGGATAGCAAACCTCTCGATAGCATCTGTGAAGGCATTGACTTCCTTCATTGTAGCATATGCATCGCATGTGTCATCAGCTAGTGATATCATTTTCAAATACTTGGCCATCATCATCCTTGAAAGAGCAAGATGAGGCTCAAACTGAATGGAACACGCCCAGAAATAGATTTCCACAAGTCTGTCTCTTGCATAGGGAAGTTTCTCTGCAAGATTTAAGTCTTTCCACCACCTAAAAAAATTGATGCATAATTATAAAAAATTATTTACACGTGACACATAAGACCTACGTATTTAATAAGGAGGTCTCACTATATATCATACGTCTAAACTGCATCTAGGTAAGAAATATTTATATAGAAAATATATCATTTACACAATGCCCTTATTATCTCTCAAACCAAAGTTTACCTTGCCATCACCTTGAGCTCCTCTCTCTGCAATAATTGCACTCGATTGAAATCTAATTTTGCAAATTCGAGTAGGAATTTATTTGGAGATTCTTCTTTTTCATAGAAACAGATGTATTGCCAAGCCTCTACTCTGGGTACTCCCTTGTGAAACGGAAGGATCAGAGCATTCTTTATACGTTCAGAATAATGGGGTTTTGATTGCATAGCCATTGACTCCAGGTGTGACCTTGTAAATTCAAGAGCTTCATCGAGAATATCTTCTCCATGCACACTCATAAAACTTGCTTCATACAAGCTGAGAATGCCTCTCACATCTTTGATGATGCTCTTCTTGAACTCTCCATTGCTGTTCTTGAATTTCTTGAACACATCTAATTCATAATAATCCTTCACATCATATATATTTTAATGGGAAAAGACATATGTTTGATATTTTTATTTTTTAAATGAAATTATTATTATTATTATTATTATTATTATTATTATTATTATTATTATTATTATTATTATTATTATTATATCTTTGATGAGGCACTTACCACAAGTCATTTTGAATCCGTGTTTTCTCAAGACTTGAAAAAGGAGAGCTGTAGTGTAGAGATCATAATCATTTTCATCAAAGAGTTGAGGAACCCAATTAAAAATATGAATTAATTGTTCTTCAATTTCCTCTCAAAATGATGTGATAAACCAAGACGGCATAATAAGTTGATCAATTCAATTTTCTTGATCGGATTACTTGCATCAGCCATTAACATGTCTTTGACCTTTTCTTTGAGCGTTTCCACCCGTCTAGTCCACGATTCATATTCCTGTGAAAGTAGTTTGGGAATTTCTTAAAAATTCATGTAAGTTTGAGGCTTAAAAAAATGAATTAGATAATATAGGTAATCTAAGGCTTAATTTTACAGAAAATAACTTATATATAAAATATATTTTTCATATAAATTGTTTTTCAAGAAAATGTTTTCCATAAAAATATTTTTCATTATATGATTACAATATTAAACTATTATATATGTTTATATTATATATATATAAGTGTTTTTACATTTTAATAAGATTGTTAAAGTATAAAAAAATTCCTAATTTGAAAAGAAGAAAACATTTAAAAAAAAAAAAGCTTAGTTTTCCTTTAACTAAAAATATTTTTCATTATTTGGTTACAGTATTAAACTATTATATATGTTTACATTATACATATATAAGTGTTTTCACATTTTAATAAGATTGTCAAAATATAAAAAATGACTTCTAAATTTTAAAAAATATATATTTAAAAAAAAATCTTAATTTTTCTTTAACTAAAAATATTTTTCATTTATCTATTTTTTAAGCTTGAAAATATTTTCCATGATAATATTTTTTTGTAAAATAAACAGAGCCACTCATGAGCTTTTTTTTTAAAGCACAAGAAAAACAGAGGAAACAAAGCATCACAAGATAAAGAGTTACTTACTGAGTCCAGCAAAGAAAAAGAAGTAAAGCTGTAAGAATCCCACACAGGAGGAGGGAACACTGAGCGAATTTTGGTTTGGTCAGTGTTTGGCTGTAAATGAACTTCCATTTTTCGCCAGGAGGAAAGGAAGGAGAAGTATAGCACGTAACTTAGGTGCTTGTATCTTGTTCCAAATGCTTGGAAATTAAAGGCCTTATATAGAGACATCTATCCCTTGGCTGCAGAATATATAATGTCTGTTCGACATTATTGTTAGAGCTAATATCGGGAAAAATAGCTTTTTAAATATATTAATCAGAAAATATTAAAAATTGATTTAAAGTTAAATTTGATATATTTTAATTATAAAGATTTAATATTTAAAAAATAATACTTTCTATGATTACTTGATTCCATAAATAGTATAATTATTTTGTTATAAAAAATAAAATAATTTCACATAAATTTACAGCTTATCTCATAAAATTTTTGTAAGATTTTTATATAAAATTAAATAATTATAAATTTTTTTAAAAAAAATTATTTTTTCAACAACAGTTGAACAATAATGCTAAATATTAGTTCTCTACTTCTCTCCAATAGTGTTTCAGTTCCACAAATCCATATCAGTAAACCACTTTAATAGACCCAGTCCAATGCATGCTATGTGTCAATTCTCTGACGCGTGCTTACAGGTGAATCACACTTTCCTTAGTTCTACGTTCCTCACCTCTTTCTCTCCTTGTGCTTTTCAAAGTGAGCAACCTTCTTTGGCTTTAGCTATAATTTTACAGTTTTTTTCTTTTTCTTTTTTTATAATATAAAATATATTATTTATTAAATACATAAATCTCACATATTTATATTTTAAATTTATAATGAATCTGATCTATATAAAAATTTTCCTTCTTATTCAACCTTAAATTGACACCTGTAGCTAGTCATCCCATGCAATATTATGCCCGACATCGCTGAGACATTAATTCATAGCACACAGTATTAGCAATGAATCTGAAATTCATATATGTTATGGCAAATAAATTTAAATTAAATAAAAAAAATTCCAACAAACTTACATAGGATCGAAATAATATTATTGAATCTCTAAAGCTGAAATAAATAGCAAATCACTTCAAAGTAAATAAAAAAAAAATCATGACATTTCGTTGAAAATTTAACTAATTATTATATATGACTTATTCAACTATGCAACAAAAAGCAAAATATGTAATTAATTAAATAATATAAAATTAATTCTCATGTCATATACAGTCAATTTTTGTAGATTATAATAGAAAAAAGTATTAAAAAAGAAAGCAACGATTGGAATCTTGAACTATACATATATAATCGTAAATAATTTAATTTTTTTGGTATCTATGGATAGAAAAATTACAAAAGTAGGGGAGAGAAGAGATGAACTTGAATCTCCCAGATTCAATATATATGCAGTTATCACTGGATTATGCATATTACTATAATTTAGTCTTGTTGTCAAATCTGCACAATTCATTTGATTTTATTTCTTCATGAAAAAGATTTGTGTTATTTCTTCTGAAAGTTTTGTATTATCTTTCTTTATGATTTTGGGGCGTATTTTTTCTAATGAATATTGCAATTTTAACCTCTTGTTTTGAAACTAAAATTTTATAAGAATTAAATTCAATTGATTTTTTTTAGTTAATTCTCATATTTGGAATGAAAAATTTTAATTTTTTTAATTTAAAAAATTATTTTTTAAAAAATTATAAAAAATTAAATATAATTGTGTAAAAATTCAATTGAATTCTATAAACTCTCATTACATTATTCTATTATACACTAGTTTTTACCTTATCATGTGTTGCACATTAATTTACTCGTGATTTAAAATTTTTTTATATAATTTTCTTTTAGTTTTTTGTATAATATAATATTATCATTATATATTTTTTTCAATAGCCAATTAAATTTAGTTATTCGTTAGTATGACTGTATTTTACTTCTAATTAAAATTGATTAAAAAATTATAAAAAAAAATAATAAGTTATATTACTTTAATCAATTGAAATATTATAAATAAAACACAGAGAAATAAAATTTTTCATGTATATTACTTTAGTGATTAAAATATTATAAATAAAGTACCATAAGTATAGTATGAAAATATGAATATTTTGATTTTACAAATTAAAATTTATTATTTACTAAAAGTTATTTTCAAAATAGTTTCAATTTTTAAATAAAATTATTATAGTCTATTTAAAATAGAGATCGCGAAGTATAAAATATATATTTTATTGCTTAACTTTATCTTATTGCAATAAGAATTTTAGAATTAATAAGTTTTTATAAAAAATTTTTTTTGTACTTTAGTAAATAATAAAAATAATGAATGGTATTTTTAGAAATTTTAATACACTTCCCTTCCCCTTTTAAAATTTTTTTCAACTTTTTGTTGTTATAGTCAATTTTTTAATTTTTGAGAATTTTAATTTAATTTTAAATATTTATTATTTTTAATGAGTAATAAAAATTAAAATAAATTTACAGTCAAAATTATAATCAGAGAGAAACTAACAATTAAAACTACATCAAGTTCGTAGGACAAGACATTACAGCCAAGTTCATATGTAGTCACGTTTTGTAAATTGTAATAGGCAAAAGACATCAATAAAGATAGCCGCCGGTGGCATCTTGTACAACAACAATAATAATTGTAAATGGATATTTAATATGAATGATTTGATAAGTATTTAAGTTGTGTAAATAAATATGATAGTGCATCTCACCTCTTAATAAAATGATTTAACATAAATATAATTAGTTTTGATTTATTAAATTAAAAATATTTGTGTAATAAGTAAATAATAATAATTATAAATTATTTAAAAAATTAAGGGTATTTTTGACATCTAATAATAATAAAAATAAATTATTAGATTATACACTGTTTTTATTCAGTTCTGTTATTAGAGTTACTACATTTGCTAATTTATTTCCTCGTGAAAAAGGTTTTTAATTAACTTTTTTGACAAATTTTATACTTAATATTGTTTATTCACACACGCGTGTGTGTGTAAGAGAGAGAGAGAAGAGAGAGAGAGTATTGGCATCGGTAAAAATACCTATAATAATTTATTATAATAATAATTACAAACTAAATTTAATTAATTATTAAAAATTAATTTATATTAAATTTTTATTATTTAAATTAATTTTAAAATTTATATAAATTTGAAATTCTTATAATTTTACTTGTACTTAAAATCTGTTAAAACGAATTAAAAATGCTTTTAAAAATAATTCCACTTATATGAAAATTTTATTAAAATTTTTATTTAATAATAAAATAAAATTCTATTTTGACTAGGAAAGGAAAAAAATTAATAAAAAAAAACTATGTTTAACTTTCTTATAACCCCCTAATATAATATTATTAAAACTTTAACATTGTTTAGTATGTTGGAAATTAAAAATTTATATAATATAATAAATTGTGTAATTATTTTCTTATAATAAATTATATATTTGGACTATATTAATATATAAGTCAACTAAAATTAAGAATTTTATTTTATTTTACATAATTATTAATTTTATCATAAATTATAATATTAAAAGTCCAAAATTAAATATTAATAAAAAAAACATGTTGGGATTCACAGAATACCCTTTATTATTTTTATTATTATAATAATAATATTTTTATTATTTAAAATAATTTTAGAGTTTATATAATTTTATTTGTATTTAAGTTCTAGTTAATTAAGTTTTTTTTTATAATTCAAAACATTTATTTATAATTATAAAATTAAATATAAGTATGAATAACAAAAATCTATACGTTAATTAGTGTTAGAGAATTATGGAACAATTGGATTGTAAAAAATGCCCTTAAATTTTTATATTATTTCTAATTATATTATTTAAATTAATTTTTGAGTTTAGATAAATTTAAAATTATTTATTCTACTTGTATTTAACTTCTCATTATTAGATAGTATTTAAATATGATTTATAAATTCAAATTTGATCATATATGAAAAGGGAATATTGGCATTGTCAAATGCCCTTTATAATTTATATTATTTATTAAAATACCAATAAAAACGTATTGTTGCATATCATTATGAAATTTTAATAATATTTAATGACAAATATCATATTGCTCATAAAAGATTTAGCAATAAATTTTTTTATCATTAAAAGAATAGCGACGATAATATTTGAAAGGTAATAATTGTTTAAATTATTTGCGATACATTTTTTTGTCATTAAATAGTATTTACAACAAATTTACATAAATTAGTTACATGTTATTGTCTTTTATAAGCATTATTAGAGATGAATTATTTTTCTATCACTATAAATATGTTTTTTTATATTTTTATAAACAATAAATAGATTAATAATATTTTTATTTTTTATTTATTAATTTTTTATTTTAATTAATTATTTTTTTATAAAATTTTATATTTAATTGAAATTAAATATAAGTATGATTAAAAATTTTAAATTTATATAAATTTTAAGATTAAAAATTTTAAATTTATATAAATTTTTAAATCAATATTCATTCTTTATGTATTTATATATAATATAGAAATAATATAAATAATAAATATTGTGTTACCTTTTAAACCCTTAACTAAATTATAATTTGTTGTCAATTATGTTGCATTCATGTTATTGCATCATAGGACAAGACATTACAGTCAAGTTCATATGCAGTCACGTTTTGCAAATTATAATAGGAAAAAGTCATCAATAAAGAAAGCTGCCGTTGGCATCTTTGCACAACAACAATAGTAAATAGATATTTAATATGATTGTTTTGATATTTTTATTTTTTAAGTGAAATTAAATATTTAATTTTTATAAAAGAATATAATATCTCTTTAAAGTATTTCACTCTTTAATAGATTAATTCAGTGTAAATAAAATTAGTCCTAATCCATTAGATAAAAATATTTATGTAATAAGTAAATAATAATAATAATAATAATAATAATAATAATAATAATAGTTATTATTATAAATCATTTAAAAAATTAAGGGTATTTTTGGCATTTAATGATAATAATAATAAAAAATAATTGAATTATATACACTATTTTTGTTTAATCTTGTTGTTACTACAATTGGCGTAATTTATTTCTTCATAAAAAAGGTATGTGTTATTTCTTTTAAAAAATTTTGTGTTATCTTTCTTTATAATAGTTTTGAGAATATAAATAGCTATCGACTGAAGTGTTTTTTTTTTTTTAAGAATTGCAATTCCAAATTATAAAATATTTAAGAAATTAAAGTAATTAACTTTTTTGACAAGTTTTATATTTAATACTGTTTATATATATATGTGTGCGCGTGTGTGTGAGAGAGAGAGAGATTGGCAAAAATACCCATAGAAATTTATTATAATAATAATTCAGACTAAATTTTATTAACTATTAAAAATTAATTTATATTAATTTTTTTTTAAATTAATTTTAAAATTTATATAAATTTAAAATTCTTATAATCGTACTTAAAATCTATTAAAAGAATTAAAAATACTTTTAAAAATAATTTCACTTATATGAAAATTTTATTAAAATTTTTATTTAATAATAAAAGAAAATTCTATTTTAACTAGGAAAGGAAAAAAATTACGTAAAAAAAAAACTATGTTTAACTTTCTTATAACCCTAATATAATATTATTAAAACTTTAACATTGTTTAGTATGTTGGAAATTAAAAATTTATATAATATAACAAATTGTGCATTTATTTTCTTATAATAAATTATATATTTGGACTATATTAATATATAAGTCAACTAAAATTAAGAATTTTATTTTATTTTACATAATTATTAATTTTATCATAAATTATAATATTATAAGGCCAAAATTAAATATTAATAAAAAAACACATTGGGATTCACAGGATACCCTTTATTATTTTTATTATTTAAATTAATTTTAGAGTTTATATAGTTCTATTTGTACTTAAGTCCTAGTTAATTAATTTTTTTTATAATACAAAACATTTATTTATAATTACAAAATTAAATATAAATATGAATAACAAAAATCTATACGTTAATTAGTGTTAGAGAATTATGGAACAATTGGATTGTCAAAAATGCCCTTAATTTTTTATATTATTTATAATTATACTATTTAAATTAATTTTTGAGTTTACATAAATTTAAAATTATTAATTCTACTTGTATTTAACTTCTCATTATTAGATAGTATTTAAACATGATTTATAAATTCAAATTTGATTATATATGAAAAGGGAACATTGGCATTGTCAAATGCCCTTTATGATTTATATTATTTATTAAAATATCAATAAAAACTATTGTTGCATATCATTATGTAATTCTAATCCCATTTAGTGATAAATATTTTATTTATTATAAATTTATAGGTTTTTTTTAAAACAATTAATGGATAAACTTTTACATTTAAACACTATTTTTTGCAATAGGACCCAAGCATTATTAATTTTGACATACAATGTGATATTTTTTTTTCTTTCTTTACTATATTTTTGTGTCTTTTTTCCTCAAATGGGCAAAATCTATTTATAAGTCTTTAATTTTTTTGACTTTTTGCATATAGTATCATTCTTATGATTGTAATTATATGTTAATATGATCACCAGGGCTTTATTATTATAGCCAATATCAAATGATATCTTGCAAATTCATTGATAGTCATATAGGTTAAAATAAATTGATTTTCCAATTTCTTTCATGCTTAATATTATTGATGTATCAATAATATTTGGGATGATTAATATCATTTTTATGTGAAAAAAAAAATGCATTATACATATGTGATGGCATGATATTTTAACTTTCTATTGGTTCCACTTAGTTTAAATGTAGATTAATTATAATTTGTCAATCTCTTTATGTGCGTAAACATTTTTTTATTTTTTAATTTATTAGTCAATCTTAGATAGCTTGTTGATTTTGACCATAAAGCTATAAGAAAACCTAATTATATTTTTACATATATTTATGTAAAAAATTATACTTCTCCCAATATTAATTTTAAGTTATTATGTTTTAAAGTTTTAAAATAATAAGAATGAGAGGAAGACACAAAGAAGAAAAGGGAAAAAAAGTTGACTACTAAAATATTAATTATATAATTGTTATGAAATAATTAAAACATGCATGATTAAATTTATAACATAATCTACAATTTAAAAAAATAAAAATACTTATTAAATATATTGGATAGGTTTTAAAATTATTTATATTAAACAATATGATAATATAAAATTCTAAGATATTAATGTAATGAAAAAATTTTTTTTATAGTGATAATGCACTAAACTACAAAATATATTTTGAATTTTTTTTTAATTTTATAAATAATTTTCTTTGACATTAATCTAATTATGCAATTTCATTATTCAAGTTAACTTTATTTAAATTATTGAAAAAATAAAATATGGACAAATCAAACTTGTTATTTTAAAAAAGGTAAAATAATAGAGTTTGCACGAATTTTATTCAATGAGCTAACTTACATTTATTTTTAATTTATTTTAATATGTAAACGTATTTGCCTATTTATATTTTTAACACTTATTATTATATTTTTTATTAAATTATATTTATGTTTATAATTAAGTTAATTATTAATAAAATAACATATAAGTTTCATAAAAATATGATCCAATAAAAAATAATAATTCTTAAATTAATAAATATTTTATTTATATAATTACTTAAAATAACATTAAAATTAATATTTTAATTTAAATTATTAAATATAATATTTATAATTTTATAATAATATTATATCATACAAAAAAATTAACATCAAATTATAGAAAAAAAAAATTGAATTACATTTAAGTTAAAATGTACCATTATCTTTATGAATGAGAGATTCATTTTTATTTAAAAAAAGGATAAATTATAATTTAGTCATTGAGATTTGACAAAAACTATAATTTAGTCCTTATATTTTTAAAACCAAACTATTTAATCCCTAATATTTGATAAAACCTATAACTTAGTCCCTACCGTTAGAATTTCAATTAAGTTACTATTAATTCTAGTAAAAATGACTAAAATGTCCTTATCTCTATTTTCAATCTAAAATAATTTAGTCTCTGAAATTTTATTTTATTAGTAATTTAATCCCTGAGATTTGATTAAACCTATAAATTAGTCCCTGTAATTTTAAAATCATGCAATTTAGTCCTTAACATTTTCATAAACTTACAAGTTAGTCCCTACTATTAAAATTATAGTTAATTCCTCATTAAATTTAGCAAAAATACCAAAATACTTTTAATTCTATTTTTAATTTGCAAACAATTTAATCTTTGAAATTTTATTTTAATAACAATTTGTATCCATAGTTATATTTTTTAATATATAATACTATAATATAATATTGAAAATATTTATCAATTTTATAAAAAATATATTTAATTGTTTACATATTATTAAAATAATAATGACAAATAAAATTTTACAAAATTATAAAGGCTTATTTCTAAATAATTATAATATTTAAGAATCAATTTGTACAATATATGGATGATTTTGTAATTAATCAAAACTTTTAATTTTTTAAAAAAATAAAATTTTAAGGACTAAATTGCTTTTATATTAAAAATAAAGGTAAGAATATTTTGATCATTTTTGGAAACAATTAATAATAACTAAATAGAATTCCAACGACATGAATTAAATTGTAAATTTTATTAAATATCAGGAACTAAATTGTTTGGTTTTGAAAATATAAAAATTAAATTATAAATTTTATTAAATTTTAAAGACTAAATTATAATTTATCAAAAAAAGTTAGCGCCTAATACCTTAAATCAATGGCATTGTAATTGGTGATTCTTAAATATTATTATCGAATAAATTTTTGTGAAATTGAAGCCTAAGCCTAAGAATGAAGCATATTTTTAACAGATTATTTGGAGATGGAAGAGTAAAACAAAATATTCTAAAGATTTTTTTTAATTTTTAAATCTTTATAATTTTATATTATTTAGAAAGAATTATTTTTTAAATATTTTGAAATTAAAAAAATTTTTCTAAACTCACTGATTTAATGAATTGAAAAATTAAAATTTTAAAAGGTTTAAAAAATTTTCAAAAATCTTGATTTTCTCAAACACAAATCAAAGATTTGGAAATATATTAAAATTAAAATTTCATTTTAGATAATATTAAGAATAAATTTCTTTAAGATAATTCATAAAAATATAAAATTTTAGTCGTCTCGTTAAATTTTTTTTCTTATTTTTCTTTTATAAATTTTACAGGGTGACCATCGATTAATATTTTCATGATAAAATTATCTCTTTCTTTTTTTTATATTTTTTTAATAATTTTCAAATTTATATCTTTTTAAAATAAATTTATATTTATTCTATTTATTATTTTCTAGAGAGATGAATATCAGACAATTCTAGTGGACAATTTTAGCACGGCAGAGAAAGCTCCACACCCAGAATCATCATCTAAATAAGTGACAACGACAAGGCTATCACATGTAATTATTATTTTTGATCTGAAATTATAAAATTTCATTAATTTAAACAGAAAAACAAGCTATCACATGGAATTTGTTTTTCTCAAATTAAACGTTTTTTAATAAAAAAATAATAAAAAGTGTATTCTGTTATCCTATGAGAATCCGTTGACGGGATTTCTTGGATAACTCTCTTAAAGTAAGCTTTTTTTTTTTTTTTTTTTTTTTAATTTGAGAGACTCAATTTTAAATAAATTTATTGGCTTCATTTAGAAAAAAAAATATTTAAAAAAATTAATTTAATTCTCAGACAATTTAATTTCTTAAGTAAAAAGAAATTAAATTCTTTCATCAATCATCAATTAAGTTTTCAAATGAAAGAATTGATAAAAAAAAAAAAATAATAAATTAAAATTTTGTGAAATTCTGATATCTAAATGGAAAGATTATATAAATAGGTAAATAAGAAATAGTGAGTATCTTGAACGAGCACGTGCAGAGAGTATATAGACAGCAGATAGGTCATAAGCTTTGGGAGGGAGATGCTAACCTTTCATGGATTGGCATTGTTTTGCAATTTTTATATATGTTTTTGAAAGTCATATAAGCATTGGATGGCAGATGCTAATCTTTTTGGAATCAATGATAGTTTAGCTTAACTTAGTTTAGTCCAGTTGCCAAAGGCATATTACTCATATGATAAATCTAGATTTGAATTCCTACTCCTTCAATTTTCCACGAAAAAAATTGATTAGTAATTTAAATTATAATTATATTGGTAAAAAAATATAATTTTCAATTGTTAATTTTTAAGCCAAGCATAGCTCCCTTTTCCTTGTAATAGACGAGCCTTTTGAATACCAATGAAAACTCTTGCAACAGGTGAGCCTTGTACTATCGCTGTTACTTTCACATCTTGCTTTCTCTGGTGAATCAATTCTTCCACTTTCCTTTACTATTCTATTTTCTGGTGTTTCTTGGAGTTAACTTTCTGGGTAAGTGTTGCTTTCTAGGGTTTTTATTTTATAAGCTCTCTTATTTGGGTTTCTTCAGCTTAACTCTTGTTTGGGTTTGACGAAGTGGTCCTTTGCTAGGTCTAATTTGGTAGATTCTTGTTGAAATTTCTATGTTTCACCATGTTCATCCAATGTTTAAGAAAATGCCTCAAGCAACTTATATGATTTCACATCATTGATCATCTATGATTGCAAACTACCTTTTCTTCATCATGCAGATTCTATCCTCACATTGTCAAGGACTTAGAAATCCTCTCACTTTGCACAATCATACGCCCTCACTTTAGGTAGTTTCATACATTCTATTATTCCGGCGACTAATGTCTGTTTGGACGGTTGAAATATCTGGAACCACCATTAAATTAAAGTAAGGAGTCATAATTTAATTTAATAAAGATCAAGTAAGGTTGAAGAAAAATAAAAGAAATGGATTAGAAATCAGTTAATTGTGCACAAGTCCCTGCGATGAGTAACTCCCTTGGAAAGTGGCTAAAGATCGGTATTTTGGGTATGATTACTACTTCAATTAATGTAGGACCTTGTAAAACTCTTAATTAAGACTTAATTAAGGTACAATTATGAATTAATAAGACAAAAAAAAATGAAAAGAAGTAGAAGTATTCACATAAGTGGCAAACTAAGTGGGTGTGCACTTGCTTCCTATCATACCTAGGAAGTTGGCAACTAAGAGTTAGAGGACTAAAGTGAATTAAACAATAAATTAAGGGGCAACTGAAAGGTTAGAGGACTACCTTGAATAAAATATAAAGTTTTGGGGAAAATTTAGAAATAAGAGAAAAATGCCCTATGGACCAATGGACAAAGATGAAGAACCAATGGATAAAACTAATTAAAGCATCCTTATCTTCTTCCTCCCCAAAACCAGCCGGCCACTCTTATTCCTCTTCCTCTTTTCTTTGTTTCTTCCAACAACCATTTCTCTCAAAATTTGAAGAGAAAACCTCAAATTCAAACCCTAGATCAAACCACTTTTGGAAGGTATAAGGAAGGAAGCAAGAAGAGTTAACAAAAAAAGCTTGAAGAACCCTAATTTCATAAAGGGTTTGGAGGAGAATTGGAAGAAAAGGGAGAGTAGTAGCTGGTTTTTCCTTAAGGTTAGTGCTATAATCTTTATTTTTTGTCAAGTTTGAGTAAGGATACTGATGTGGCGAATCCGCAAGTATACGGGTCGTCTCAAGTAATAAAGTGATGAATCAAGTATCGTTCCCACGAGGATTTGCTGTTTGATTACTAAACTATGAATGAAGCGATTATTTGGGCTAATGATTAATGAATAAATGGTAAATGTAAATGAGCAAGGTAAATTGATTAATCCAATTGAAATGGGTAAAGAGCAAACAAATAAATTCTAATTCTAGCTCGCAATTAAACTAAAATTAACAATGGGTAATTTAAGCAAAAGTCTAATTATGGTAAAAGTGATTCCAGAGTTGGGGGTTTATGCATAAATTAGTTGGGATTTGTCTTGGGCATTCCAATTTTTAAGGAAAAATAGAGTTTGAAGGAAATTGATTCTAAATCCCTTTGATATCTTTTTCAAGCAAATCAAAGTGTATTCTAAAATAACCAAACCTACTTTCGTATGTATTTGATTACTTTAAAACCCATTAAGTTTTGTAACCAATAATTAATTCCTCTTAAAGTCCTAGTTTATTTCTAAATCTAGGTGATTTTAAGTTCCAATCCATGATTACCCATCAATGACTTTCACCTTTCGGTCCTTCAATCAAAGATTAACACAATACCCAATGGGTACCAACATTAGGCAAGTAAATCAAGCACACAAGGAAGGAGTCAAAACTCATATTCATATAAAATAAGGAAATACCCAGTCCAAATCCATAAATTAATCTAAGAAATATTTCCCAACTCTGAAATCTAAAGAAATTACTCACTCATGATGGTATTTACAAGAAATATTGATGGAAAAGTAAAGAAAAACATGATAAGAGGACTGAAATAGAAAAACCCAGGTGGAAGAACCAAAGTCTCTGGTTTACGAGCTCCAAAGCTGGTGCAAGTGACTCCTCCCCAAAAGAAAATGGCGTCTCCTCCCTTTTCTCTATTCTCTTTTTTTCTTTCCTTTTTTTCTTTCCTCCCTTTCCTCCCTTGGCAAAAATAAGGAAATGATGAATTTATATGGTCCCTAAAAGTTGCCCTAAAAGTAAATAAAAGACAAGGAGTGGATAGGAAATGAGGTGTAAAATTATCCAAGTCAGCAGCACTATTCACGTTAGGCGATGCTGCTTAGGGTTAGGCTTAACCTAAGCGACTTCTTAGCAAATTTAGCCTCTGGTCGCACTGTCTGCTTAAGGTTAAGCAGACCTTCAGCAAATCTCGGCAGACTTATAGTAAAATGGACTTTTCTGCTCATGCTTGACTTGTGTTGCACCTTAAGCATTGCCGCTTTACCCTAAGCATGACCTTAAGCAGAGTCTCAAGCAAATTTCGGCTAGTTTGCTCTTTCAAGGCTTGATTTCTTCAACTTTCCTCCATGCTTAAGGAACTTCAAATCTCTTCAAATTATTTCCTATTGCACTCATTGATCTTCGATTTGCCACAAAATCCTATCAAAAACAACAAAATTACGAAAATCAAATATAAAGTATCTAAAGTTAACAAATAAGCTAAAATAAAGCTAAAAACATAAAATATACTAAAATATAAGGGCAAAATGGATGCAAAACTACCCTAAAATGCCTATATGAAATGAGTGTAACAAATTCCCCCAAACTCAAACATTTGCTTGTCCTCAAGCAAATTAAAACAATTAATACAATTTGGGGTACCTTACCTTAAATTTATGAAAATTACTTATCCAAACTCTCAAGCTTACTTTTAGCCACCAACAAACCATATACCCACTTTCAAGATGCAAAGAATTCAGTCCTTACCAAAGTTATCACCGCTTAGCCTTGGGTCAATTATCCATATCATCAAGCCCAAACCAATTAATCACAGAGAATAATCATGCCTAAATAGACATTAGGGTAATCCATAAACTAAAGTGTCTCAAATAATGATGGAAGTAAATGGATGGATTTAATGATATCCCAATCCCATAGGCAATTCTCCTATTCCAATCTCCACTAATGTAGCAAAACACCATCAAAAGATCAAAAGGACTTTCAAGGGTCGTAATGGGGCTAAGGGGGTGATAATGTGGCTAACAAGAAAGGGATAAGGGTAACAAAATATGAGAATAATCAAATTATTAAAAGATCAAGACACAAAATTTTTTTTTATTTTTATTTTTTAATTTTTTTTAGGAAGGATTTGGGAGAAGGAACTTTACAACTATTCACCAATGCTAGCATATAATTTTGAAGCTTTTAGAGGGACTATATAAATAATATTGACTTTGAATTACAATTGTCCCTTTCAATTCACCCCCAAACTCATTTCTTTGTGTACTTGGGTGGTGAATTACTTTACATACCATAATTGAATTTGCTAGCCCTTTTTTTTTTTTTAGTCACTTCTCCCAACTAATTATTATTATTATTATTATTTTTAAGTGTATCTATCACTCAAAGAATTATTCTCATAGAGGGTAGGTAAGTGTTTGGGTTTATGGCTAGGCATTAATGTGGGTTCCAAAGGAATAAGAGGGATAAATGTAGGCTCAAATTGGTTCCAAAGGGAAATTTTTAAGTGAGGTTGGCTAAGGCTAAAATATGGGTTTAAAATTCAAAGAATGCCTAGATCATTTCTTTTTCAAGTGTATGCTATGATTTCGCCTTGAAAGGTTTAGAAAGATTGTTCTAGGATTGGTGAGACATCAATTAGCTACTTCTCACCCTAGAGTTTTCTCTAGGCACTCAAAGTCAACGCAATTGATTGGGTGGCCCTTGGCTAAGAAGATATAAACTAAAGCAAGAATCTAATAAATTTGCACCTATCTAGAACTTTCAATCCATCAAACCCTTCTAAAAGTAAGCTCAATTGCTCTTCAAAGCAACTCTCAATCCTCTAAGGACAAGGTAAAAATTTATTTTTATGATATGCATGATCCTAAAGTAAATGCATAAATCGAATTAAAATTAAGTGTAATCTATATGAAGACTATATGCAAATGTATGTATATAGGTATAGACATGTGTGTGGTATATGTATAAGTATATGGATTATCTATATATGGATGCATGAAATGCAATAAATGAATGAAAGAAATTTTTTTTTTTTAAATTTTGCAAAAATTTTGCCCTCACCCCCAAACTCAAATGAAACATTGTCCTCAATGTTTAAAATGAATGCAAAAAATGGGCAAAATTGTGTGAATTACTCAATTATTGAAATTTATACAATTGGGGATTAAATCAATATAAGCTCAAGAATTCCAAAATTAGCTCAAAGTGATATTAACAATGAAGCTTTAGAGAGAAAAAATGCGAAAAAGTATCCCAAATGTATGAATTTATACTGCTTAAGATGTTGCTTAACCTGCTGCGTAGGGTAAAGCGGAAGCATAAGCATTGGCAACAGACCATAAGCTTAAATGGTGTAAGGGTAAGCTGTTACCTCCAACTGATGTGGAACAGGTGTGGCTCAGAGAAAATTTGTGCAACTCATTAATGTCAACAAAATTAGGATTGAAGAAAAGATAAAGTGCTAAAATAATGTTCAAGAAAATGAAAGAGTGTAAAGAAATAAAATGTAACAGTTAAATCAAAAATTAAACCAAGAAACATTCACAGAGTATTTATGTCCATATCAGAAGATAAAATAAAATAAAGTAAATGAAAGGAAAGAAGTGCAGAGATAATAATAAAAACTAAGTACCAAAGTATTACAACGATGACCAAAGTTTGAAAATTAAAATAAACAAATTACAAAAATAAACTTAAAACAGAAATTAGAACTATTGCTACTGATCAAGCTTTGCTGTCAAGGCTTTTCTGCTAAACCAGGGTGTGCTTCATGTTCTGCAGTAGGTTCATTGTGATCCGAAGCTTGAGCGGTTCCAAGTTTTTACATTAAGTCTTTCATTTCTTGAAACATGGCTTGGCCCCAATGATATAAGTTGTTGTAGGATTGGGCCAGTTTGTTGTAAAGCTCCAGCATTTGAAGTTGATGTTGCTTCTGTTTCTTTTTAAGAGATAAAAATCTCTTTTTAAGTTTCTTTTCTAGCTTCTTCTTTTGGTTAACCTGCTCCTGACCCATGGCTTCAATTTTGATTTTTAAGTTTTTTAAGGTAGCAAGAATTTCTGTGGTGTCAGGTGAGGGAACAGATGGTTGGACAGTGAAATTTGTTATTCTGGATTCCAAGGATTTTAAGATGGATAAAATGTCTGCTGAAGGGGTAGAGGTTGGTTGTGGTTCTGCTGGTGCAAAAGTGGTGGGGTCTGCAGTACCAGTGGTATCAGGATGCTGCTGTAACAGAGTATAGGTATGGCCTACTTTCTCACAAACATCCATATGCAGCAACATTGTGCTGTCTATATATGATTCCCCAGAAACTGGCAGCAATTTATATAGACTAGCATCAAAGCTAAATGATTTTGCTATAGCAGTTATATACCCCCCAAAAACAATACTACCTTTAGTATGCTTTGTGACAATTTGGTGCCAGTGAGTAGCTATGAAATGGGCTGTACTCACTTGTTTTCTCTCCTTCATGCACCACAAGAGAAACAAATCCCCAGCACCCACAATACTGTTACTGTGTCCCCTTCCTAAAACAGTGTAAGTGATGAACCTATGGAGGTATTTCAATACATGGTCAACTATCCTAGAGGCTTTTGCAGTCCTCTGTCTATAATAACCCCCAAAAGGTGCAATGTCCTTCCAGAATTGAACAGGGTCATAAACAGTTTGCTGCCACTCAATGTTTTTATACCTCGAATCCTGAAAACCAAAAATTGCATTCATAGCAGCCATGTCTAACTCCCTATCAATTCCAGCACATCGAAAATATATCATATCTTTATGTTCAGGCACTGTTAGTTTGAAACTCAACCTTAGGGAACTCAAAAATTCGAGGGTTAGATCCTTGTACACTGGTTCCCTAATTTTAGCAAAATCAGTCCAGCTAACAACATCCAAATAGGCAAAGACAGAATCATAAATGCCTAATTCTTTCAAAATCTGCTCATCCATATACTTGTTTGCCAAAATAGTTTTAGAAAGTAATTTCTCATATGCCTTTTTCATATCCATATCCCTAAAAGCCCAAGGTAATGGAGAAATTACCTCCTCTATAGTATCTGCAGATGACGCAGGTGCTGGAGAGTGTAAGGGAGACTGAGTTATCGGTGATTGGGTCACTGGTGCTGGAGTTTGTGAGGAAGACCTGGTCCTTTTGCTAACTGGTTCAGAGGACAGCTGAGGTGGTGAATTCAGGTCGAAAGGAACAGAGGGTACTCGTTTCCGTTTTCCGACAGGGGTTTTCTTAGGTTTACTTGCAGCCTTTTTTGTTTTGCCTTGGGTTTTCGTTTGAGTAGGCATAGGTTCAGGCGCTGGTTCTGGGGAATGGGAATCGGGAATTGGCGTTTCATGTTGTGGCTCAGATTGCGGCGAGAGGGGAGTCGGCGGAATGAGAGGTGGTATTTGGCTTGGGGGTGGTGGCGGTGACTGGGGTGGTGGTGATTGTGGTAATGGCGGCGTTTGTGGTGGCGGTGATTGGGGTAGTGGTGGACTGGGGCTGGGGTTAGGGTTTGCGGGCAATGAAGATGGAGTACCCATTTTAGGTCGAAATTTGCTGAGTTTGGGTTTGTGGGAAGACCACATTTTCGTTCTTACCATTTTAATGGAAAGGAAGAAACCTTTCGGCTTCCTGTAAAAATTGCCGGAAGAAATGGCGTGAGAAAAGAAGTCGACGAGGTCTATCGGGAGTGTTGTCGGAGCTTTTGGTAAATTGGCGGAAGTGCTGGGCCTTTTAAAATGTGGGGCAGACCTGTTGTAAGATGGGCCATGCTTGGGGTTAAGCATAAGGTTCAGCAGAATTTGCTTAAGACTCTGCTTGACAAGCAATGTCATCAGCAAGTTTCGACAGGTTTTGAGAAAAATTGTGGTTTTGCTTGCCAAAAACAGTCCACAAGCTATGGAATTCTATCATGACCCCCAGCAATTTCCAAATACATACAAACACCATAAAATTGAGGGATTTAAGTTCATCATCTCTTAGCACTCATCAAACACAATATATTCATTTAGCTTATGCAAGCATTTTTCAATTTAGGCACCAATTGTGACTACCCTTTTGCACATTCAATGAAATGGTCTCCTTTCTAAACTTATACCAAAAGCATATTTTCAGCAGCATTTGAGACAAGTTCCAAGCATTCAAGAATTGCAGAAAAGACATAGAAATTGACCTTTTTAGCAGCATGAACAGTAGCATGAACAGTAGCCAAAATCTGCAGAATTCAAAAATTAGCAGCAATTCCAAACAAAAGCATGCAAATTCCTATCAGACTACAAAATTATATATACACTAAAAGGTGAAACTTAACAAACATTATTTTTGCACTTCAATAAAGCTCTCATCAGTCCTAAATATCAAAATTGATCCTCATTCAAGTTGCATTTCACAGAGTTTACACAAAACACAAAATCAAACATGTGCTATCAAGTGGATTGCAATATAAGCAATTTAGCACAAGTTTAAAGGTGTTACTGTTCACAGGCACTGCATAAAGTGCATAATTTTGTTTATACTTGCTTCTTTTCTTTGTTTTTTTTTGTTTTTTTTTTTTTTTTTCCAGAAGTGTAAACTTGCCCCATCTTCATGAATGACCTACAAAAGATAAACAAATGTCACTTTTGAGATTAATGGGGGTGAAAACTGAAATGAAATTAAATGGAAATTAATTAACTATAAAAGGATACGCTTGGGTTGCCTCCCAAGGAGCGCTTGTTTAAGGTCTTAAGCTTGACCTTCCACTCCAATTCTCCTAAGTATCCCTGACTGGAGAACCAAGCCATGAAACCTCTACAAACTTTTGTGTGGGTTCTCCAACAATATAATGTTTTAATCTCTGCCCATTAACTTTGAAAGTCCCTGAGGTCTCATTGCCTATCTCAACAGCTCCATAGGGGTATACTTTTATAACAGTGTAGGGTCCTGACCATCTTGACTTCAATTTTCCTGGAAATAACCTTAACCTAGAATTGTATAGGAGAACAACATCACCTTCTTGAAATTCTTTCCTCCTAATATGCTTATCATGCCATCTCTTAGTTCTTTCCTTGTAAAGCTTGGCATTTTCATAAGCATCCAATCTAAGCTCCTCAAGTTCATTTAGTTGCAGCATTCTTTTTTCTCCTGCAGTTTTTAAGTCAAAGTTCAGTGTTCTTATGGCCCAATATGCTCTATGCTCCAACTCCAAAGGTAAATGACAAGCCTTCCCATAAACCAATCTAAATGGGGTAGTTCCGATAGGAGTTTTAAAGGCTGTTCTATAGGCCCAAAGAGCATCATCTAACTTTAGTGACCAATCTTTCCTTGAACTATTCACTGTTTTCTCAAGAATTCTTTTCAGCTCTCTATTGGAGATCTCCACTTGACCACTAGTTTGTGGATGGTAGGGTGTTGCAATCTTATGCTTCACTCCATATTTTTGCAATAATCTTTCAAATTGATGGTTGCAAAAATGAGAACCTCCATCACTTATAATGGCACGTGGAGTTCCAAATCTTGTAAAAATGAACTTTTTAAGGAATTTAATCACAACTCTTACATCATTAGTTGGAGATGGTATAGCTTCAACCCATTTGCTTACATAATCTACTCCAACTAAAATGTATTTGTGTCCCAAGGACAATGGAAAAGGTCCCATGAAATCAATGCCCCACACATCTAATAATTCCACTTCCAATATGTTTTGGAGGGGCATTTCATCTCTCTTTGAGATATTACCCATCCTTTGACACCTATCACATGCATTTACAAACTTCCTCACATCCTTAAACATGTGTGGCCAAAAGAACCCCGCTTGAAGAACTTTTTCTCAGCTTTGTCACACTCATATGACCCCATAAAGTGAAGAATGGCAATCTTTGATAACATTCCCTATCTCCTCATCAGCTAAACATCTTCTAATCAGCCCATCTCCACATTTCTTGAACAAAAATGGTTCCTCCCAATCATAATCCTTCACATCAAAAAGAAATTTCTTCTTTTGCTGCCATGTTAAATCAGGTGGAAGGATTCCACACACTAGATAGTTCACAAAATCTGCATACCAAGGTGTTTTTGCATTCATGATTACTAGCAGTTGCTCATCAGGAAAATAATCATCTATTGGGGGCTCTTTTCCCAGATTGTCTCATTGTTCTTGCCTCAATCTAGATAGATGATCCGCTACCACATTTTCTACTCCTTTCTTATCTTTAATTTCCAAGTCAAACTCTTGAAGGAGTAACACCCACCTTATCAATCTAGGTTT
The DNA here is from genome assembly GCF_030052815.1 of Hevea brasiliensis. NCBI lineage: Eukaryota > Viridiplantae > Streptophyta > Magnoliopsida > Malpighiales > Euphorbiaceae > Hevea > Hevea brasiliensis. Next base: position 53,563,232 of record NC_079509.1, on the reverse strand, counting down.
AGCCTCTTTTTTCTGAAGGAGATACTTGATAGCTGCATGATCCGTGTATACTATGACCTTAGACCCCACAAGATAGGACCTGAATTTATCTATTGCAAATACTACTGCCAAAAACTCTTTCTCTGTAGTAGAGTAATTTATTTGAGCATCATCTAAGGTCCTACTTGCATAGTATATTGCATACACCTTCTTATCTTTCCTTTGTCCCAAAACAGCCCCAATGGCATAATCACTAGCATCGCACATTAACTCAAAAGGTAATGACCAATTGGGTGGCTGCATAATAGGAGCAGATATCAAAGCTTCCTTTATCCTGCAAAAAGCATTCATACAATTAGTATCAAAATTAAATTCCACATCTTTACTCAATAAATTGGTAAGAGGTTTAGAAATCTTAGAGAAATCCTTGATGAATCTCCTATAAAATCCAGCATGCCCCAAGAAACTCCTCACTCCCTTCACAGATGTTGGGGGTGGCATTTTCTCAATAACTTCTACCTTTGATTTATCCACTTCAATACCCCTGTTTGACACAAGATGTCCCAAAACAATTCCTTCTTGTACCATAAAGTGGCACTTTTCCCAATTCAAAACTAAATTGAACTCTTCACATCTCTGCAAAACCTTAGACAAGTTAGATAAGCATTCATCAAAAGATTTACCATACACAGAAAAATCATCCATGAACACTTCCATAATACCCTCAATCATGTCAGAAAATATAGACATCATACATCGTTGGAATGTAGCAGGGGCATTACATAGTCCAAATGGCATCCTTCGGTATGCAAAGGTACCATAAGGACATGTGAAGGTAGTTTTATCCTGATCATCTGGGTGAATAGGGATCTGAAAGAACCCTGAATAGCCATCCAAATAGCAAAAATAAGAATGATGAGCTAGTCTCTCAAGCATTTGATCTATAAATGGTAATTGAAAATGGTCCTTTCTAGTTGCCTTATTCAATTTCCTATAGTCTATACACATTCTCCATCCAGTTACAGTTCTTGTAGGTATTAGTTCATCATTTTCATTTTTCACCACTGTGATGCCCCCTTTCTTAGGTACAACATGAACTGGACTTACCCAATTCTTTGTCGAAACAGGTAAATGATACCGCATCAAGCAATTTCAAGATCTCCTTTTTCACAACCTCTTTCATGTTTGGATTCAATCTCCTTTGTGATTCTTGAGAGGCTTTATGGTCATTTTCCAACAAAATTCTATGCATGCACACAGAAGGATGTATTCCTTTAATATCATCAATGGTATAACCAATTATCCTTCTATGCTTCCTAAGAACTCTCAATAATTTTTCAACCTCACAATCAGTCAATTTAGCATTAACAATCACAGGATATGTAGAATTTTGCCCTAGAAAAGCATACCTGAGATTTGTTGGAAGAGGTTTCAACTCTACCTTAGGTGCTTCACTTTTCTCAAGCTTTGATGATGAAGTTGTTTCTTGCTTCAAGTCCCCAATTTTTTCAATATCAACCATAGGCAATGGTGGATTTCCTTCCAAAATTGTAGCATATTCTGCAGCTTCTTCAATTTCATCCCTTTTTTTGATGTTATGAACCAAACAAGCTTCTAAGGGATCTTTAGGATGTTGCTTTTAAGCACTTCTCTAACCTCTTCATCTATCACATCAACTCTCAAGCATGAGTTTGAATCATCTTTCTTTTCATTGCTTGAAACAAATTAAATTCAACTTTCTCTTCCCAACTTCTAATGTAAGTCTCCCATTTTTACATCAATCACACTCCAAAGAAGAGCAAGGAAAGGTCTACCAAGAATAATAGGAATGTGTACATCCTCCTCCATCTCCAATACCACAAAATCCACTGGTATGAAAAATTTTCCAACTTTCAGAGGAACATTCTCAACTATTCCAATTGGAAATTTAATAGACCTATCTGCTAATCAGTAGTGATATGGTAGTAGACTTCATTTCTCCAATCTTCATTTTCTCATAGATAGACAATGGCATCAGACTAACACTGGCTCCAAGATCGCATAAAGCCTTATCTATACTGATATCCCCAATGTGACATGGTATGGAGAAACTTCCAGGATCCTTCAGTTTGGGTGGAAGCTTATTTTGCAAAATAGCACTGCTTTCCTCCGTGAGAGCTACAGTCTCAAATTCCTCCAATTTCTTCTTGTTAGATAAAATCTCCTTCAAAAATTTAGCGTAAGAAGGCATTTGTGCTAAGGCATCAGTGAAAGGAATAGTCACATGCAAAGACTTCAATACCTCCAAAAACTTCCCAAATTGTTTATCCAATTTTGCTTTCTGAAACCTTTGTGGGAATGGTAAAGGTGGCATGTAGGCTTTAGGTGCAACATATTTGGGCTCTTCTTCTTTGCTCTCCCTCTCCTTACTTGCTTTTTCTTCCACTGAATTTTCTTTCTCAGTTTCAATTCTAACTTCAACTTCAGTTTGTTCATCTTCTTCTCTGCTTTTCTTTTCTTCAACTTTCTCTTCAATATTTTTATCCCCATTCTCCAATATTTTTCCACTTCTCAATGTAATAGCCTTGCAATGCTCCCTTGGATTCTCAGGTTGGCTAGGAAGCTTCCCAAATGCTTTGTTACTTGAAGGGCTAGCTTGTTGAGCTATTTGATTCTCTAACATCTTGTTGTGTGTTGCCATTTGATCCACTTTAGATGCTAATTGAGAAATCATTTCTTGTTGACTTTGATGGCTCACAAGTAGAGTTTCAATCATAGATTCCAATCTAGCTGTCTTGTCTAGTTATGCTTGTTGTGGTAGAGGTGGAGCAGGTACATTTTGAGGTTTAGAAATTCCAGGAGGAGGACCTCTATTCTGCTGAAAATTCTGATGTTGTTGATACCCAGAAGGTTGCTGAAAATTCTGATTCTGTCCTTGTCTACCTCCCCAAGAGAAATTGGGGTGGTTTCTCCATGCTGGATCATAAGTTGCAGAAAATGAGTTACCACCTGGTCTTTGATTGTAGTTCCCCACATAATCCACTTGCTCACTTGAAAAATCTTGATTAAGTGCAGAAAAATCTGCTGCACAATTGACATTTGCAGCTCCAATTTCTAGTGAATTACTAGAACCTCCGGCTGAAGAATCTACTTTCATACTTAACTTGTCCATCTTCCTTGTCAAAGCATCAAACTTAGCATTAATCATATTCATGGCATCAAGCTCAAACATACCAGATGGTTTCTTGATCTCATTCCTCTCACAACTCCATTGGTAGTTGTTATAAGCAATTTTATCAAGAGCGGAAAAAGCTTCATCTTCAGATTTCTCCGTAAGATCACCTCCAGAAGATGCATCAATCGTACTTCTAATAGCTGGTGAAACTCCATTGTAAAAGTGTTGAACAAGCATCCACTTAGGAATCCCATGATGTGGACAACTCCTTTGCAAATCCTTGTACCTCTCCCATGCTTCATACAAGCTCTCATCATCTCTAGGTTTAAAAGAAGTCAGCTCATTTCTTAGCTTAGCTGTCTTGCTTGGTGGAAAATATTGAGCCTATAATACTTGAGACAGTTCATCCCATGTTGTGATAGAACCCGTGGCAAAGAATGTAACCACTCTCTAGCTCGGTCCTTCAGAGAAAAAGGAAATAATCTGAGTCGAATTGCATCATCAGAAACTCCATTTATCTTCAACATATCACTGATCTCAAGAAAGTGTGCCAGATGCACATGTGGACTTTCACTTGGATTTCCTCCAAATTGTGCTTGTTGTACCATTTGACAGAGTGCAGGCTTCAGTTCAAAATTATTAGCTTCTACCCTTGGTCTTGTGATACTTTGCATGAAATCTCCAATGTTAGGATAGGCATGATCCTTCACAGAGCGGTTGTTATTGTTATTGTTGTTGTCAGCCATTTCTTCTTGTAATTGCTCTTGCTCTTGTGCTCTTTCTTGTTGTTGTTGAGCTTTAATTTCAGCTTTTCTCCTCTTAGATTCTGCTCTTAAAGCTTTTGCTGTCTTCTCTATTTCTGGGTCAAAGAATAGATTGATTTCTTCACTTTTTGTCCTTCTCATAAAATAAAGCACCTGAAAAACAAAAAAAATAAACAAATTCTCAAAGTAAAATGGTAAAAAGAAAATAAAATAAAATACCCAAATTAACCAAACAAACAATTGTTCAATATCAAACAAAAAATCAAATCCCCGGCAACGGCGCCAAAAACTTGATGTGGCGAATCCGCAAGTATACGGGTCGTCTCAAGTAATAAAGTGATGAATCAAGTATCGTTCCCACGAGGATTTGCTGTTTGATTACTAAACTATGAATGAAGCGATTATTTGGGCTAATGATTAATGAATAAATGGTAAATGTAAATGAGCAAGGTAAATTGATTAATCCAATTGAAATGGGTAAAGAGCAAACAAATAAATTCTAATTCTAGCTCGCAATTAAACTAAAATTAACAATGGGTAATTTAAGCAAAAGTCTATTTATGGTAAAAGTGATTCCAGAGTTGGGGGTTTATGCATAAATTAGTTGGGATTTGTCTTGGGCATTCCAATTTTTAAGGAAAAATAGAGTTTGAAGGAAATTGATTCTAAATCCCTTTGATATCTTTTTCAAGCAAATCAAAGTGTATTCTAAAATAACCAAACCTACTTTCGTATGTATTTGATTACTTTAAAACCCATTAAGTTTTGTAACCAATAATTAATTCCTCTTAAAGTCCTAGTTTATTTCTAAATCTAGGTGATTTTAAGTTCTAATCCATGATTACCCATCAATGACTTTCACCTTTCGGTCCTTCAATCAAAGATTAACACAATACCCAATGGGTACCAACATTAGGCAAGTAAATCAAGCACACAAGGAAGGAGTCAAAACTCATATTCATATAAAATAAGGAAATACCCAGTCTAAATCCACAAATTAATCTAAGACATATTTCCCAACTCTGAAATATAAAGAAATTACTCACTCATGATGGTATTTACAAGAAATATTGATGGAAAAGTAAAGAAAAACATGATAAGAGGACTGAAATAGAAAAACCCAGGTGGAAGAACCAAAGTCTCTGGTTTCTGGAGCTCCAAAGCTGTGCGTGACTCCTCCCCAAAAGAAAATGGCGTCTCCTCCCTTTTCTCTATTCTCTTTTTTTCTTTCCTTTTTTTCTTTCCTCCCTTTCCTCCCTTGGCAAAAATAAGGAAATGATGAATTTATATGGTCCCTAAAAGTTGCCCTAAAAGTAAATAAAAGACAAGGAGTGGATAGGAAATGAGGTGTAAAATTATCCAAGTCAGCAGCACTATTCACGTTCTGGGCAGTCTGCTTAGGGTTCGGCTTAACCCTAAGCAGCTTCTTAGCAAATTTAGCCTCTGGTCGCACTGTCTGCTTAAGGTTAAGTAGACCTTCAGCAAATCTCGACAGACTTATAGTAAAATGGACTTTTCTGCTCATGCTTGACTTGTGTTGCACCTTAAGCATTGCCGCTTTACCCTAAGCATGACCTTAAGCAGAGTCTCAAGCAAATTTCGGCTAGTTTGCTCTTTCAAGGCTTGATTTCTTCAACTTTCCTCCATGCTTAAAGAACTTCAAATCTCTTCAAATTATTTCCTATTGCACTCATTGATCTTCGATTTGCCACAAAATCCTATCAAAAACAACAAAATTACGAAAATCAAATATAAAGTATCTAAAGTTAACAAATAAGCTAAAATAAAGCTAAAAACATAAAATATACTAAAATATAAGGGCAAAATGGATGCAAAACTACCCTAAAATGCCTATATGAAATGAGTGTAAAAAATTCCCCCAAACTCAAACATTTGCTTGTCCTCAAGCAAATTAAAACAATTAATACAATTTGGGGTACCTTACCTTAAATTTATGAAAATTACTTATCCAAACTCTCAAGCTTACTTTTAGCCACCAACAAACCATATACCCACTTTCAAGATGCAAAGAATTCAGTCCTTACCAAAGTTATCACCGCTTAGCCTTGGGTCAATTATCCATATCATCAAGCCCAAACCAATCAATCACAGAGAATAATCATGCCTAAATAGACATTAGGGTAATCCATAAACTAAAGTGTCTCAAATAATGATGGAAGTAAATGGATGGATTTAATGATATCCCAATCCCATAGGCAATTCTCCTATTCCAATCTCCACTAATGTAGCAAAACACCATCAAAAGATCAAAAGGACTTTCAAGGGTCGTAATGGGGCTAAGGGGGTGATAATGTGGCTAACAAGAAAGGGATAAGGGTAACAAAATATGAGAATAATCAAATTATTAAAAGATCAAGACACAAATTTTTTTTTTTATTTTTATTTTTTAATTTTTTTTAGGAAGGATTTGGGAGAAGGAACTTTACAACTATTCACCAATGCTAGCATATAATTTTGAAGCTTTTAGAGGGACTATATAAATAATATTGACTTTGAATTACAATTGTCCCTTTCAATTCACCCCCAAACTCATTTCTTTGTGTACTTGGGTGGTGAATTACTTTACATACCATAATTGAATTTGCTAGCCCTTTTTTTTTTTTTAGTCACTTCTCCCAAGTAATTATTATTATTATTATTATTATTTTTTAAGTGTATCTATCACTCAAAGAATTATTCTCATGGAGGGTAGGTAAGTGTTTGGGTTTATGGCTAGGCATTAATGTGGGTTCCAAAGGAATAAGAGGGATAAATGTAGGCTCAAATTGGTTCCAAAGGGAAATTTTTAAGTGAGGTTGGCTAAGGCTAAAATATGGGTTTAAAATTCAAAGAATGCCTAGATCATTTCTTTTTCAAGTGTATGCTATGATTTCGCCTTGAAAGGTTTAGAAAGATTGTTCTAGGATTGGTGAGACATCAATTAGCTACTTCTCACCCAAGAGTTTTCTCTAGGCACTCAAAGTCAACGCAATTGATTGGGTGGCCCTTGGCTAAGAAGATATAAACTAAAGCAAGAATCTAATAAATTTGCACCTATCTAGAGCTTTCAATCCATCAAACCCTTCTAAAAGTAAGCTCAATTGCTCTTCAAAGCAACTCTCAATCCTCTAAGGACAAGGTAAAAATTTATTTTTATGATATGCATGATCCTAAAGTAAATGCATAAATCGAATTAAAATTAAGTGTAATCTATATGAAGACTATATGCAAATATATGTATGTAGGTATAGACATGTGTGTGGTATATGTATAAGTATATGGATTATCTATATATGGATGCATGAAATGCAATAAATGAATGAAAGAAATTTTTTTTTTTAAAATTTTGCAAAAATTTTGCCCTCACCCCCAAACTCAAATGAAACATTGTCCTCAATGTTTAAAATGAATGCAAAAAATGGGCAAAATTGTGTGAATTACTCAATTATTGAAATTTATACAATTGGGGATTAAATCAATATAAGCTCAAGAATTCCAAAATTAGCTCAAAGTGATATTAACAATGAAGCTTTAGAGAGAAAAAATGCGAAAAAGTATCCCAAATATATGAATTTATACTGCTTAAGATGTTGCTTAACCTGCTGCGTAGGGTAAAGCGGAAGCATAAGCATTGGCAACAGACCATAAGCTTAAATGGTGTAAGGGTAAGCTGTTACCTCCAACTGATGTGGAACAGGTGTGGCTCAGAGAAAATTTGTGCAACTCATTAATGTCAACAAAATTAGGATTGAAGAAAAGATAAAGTGCTAAAATAATGTTCAAGAAAATGAAAGAGTGTAAAGAAATAAAATGTAACAGTTAAATCAAAAATTAAACCAAGAAACATTCACAGAGTATTTATGTCCATATCAGAAGATAAAATAAAATAAAGTAAACGAAAGGAAAGAAGTGCAGAGATAATAATAAAAACTAAGTACCAAAGTATTACAACGATGACCAAAGTTTGAAAATTAAAATAAACAAATTACAAAAATAAACTTAAAACAGAAATTAGAACTATTGCTACTGATCAAGCTTTGCTGTCAAGGCTTTTCTGCTAAACCAGGGTGTGCTTCATGTTCTGCAGTAGGTTCATTGTGATCCGAAGCTTCAGAAGCAGTTTCCAAGTTTTCTGTTAAGTCTTTCATTTCTTGAAACATGGCTTGGCCCCAATGATATAAGTTGTTGTAGGATTGGGCCAGTTTGTTGTAAAGCTCCAGCATTTGAAGTTGATGTTGCTTCTGTTTCTTTTTAAGAGATAAAAATCTCTTTTTAAGTTTCTTTTCTAGCTTCTTCTTTTGGTTAACCTGCTCCTGACCCATGGCTTCAATTTTGATTTCTAAGTTTTTCAAGGTAGCAAGAATTTCTGTGGTGTCAGGTGAGGGAACAGATGGTTGGACAGTGAAATTTGTTATTCTGGATTCCAAGGATTTTAAGATGGATAAAATGTCTGCTGAAGGGGTAGAGGTTGGTTGTGGTTACTTTGGTGCAAAAGTGGTGGGGTCTGCAGCAGTGGTATCGAGGATCTTTCTTTGTAGCAGTATAGGTATGGCCTACTTTCTCACAAACATCCATATGCAACAACATTGTCTTTGTCTATATATGATTCCCAGTAGCGGCAATTTATATAGACTAGCATCAAAGCTAAATGATTTTGCTATAGCGATTATATACCCCCAAAAACAATACTACCTTTAGTATGCTTTGTGACAATTTGGTGCGGTGAGTAGCTATGAAATGGGCTGTACTCACTTGTTTTCTCTCCTTCATGCACCACAAGAGAAACAAATCCCGGCACCCACAATATCATTCTTGTGTCCCCTTCCTAAAAGCGATGTAAGTGATGAACCTATGGAGGTATTTCAATACATGGTCAACTATCCTAGAGGCTTTTGCAGTCCTCTGTCTATAATAACCCCCAAAAGGTGCAATGTCCTTCCAGAATTGAACAGGGTCATAAACAGTTTGCTGCCACTCAATGTTTTTATACCTCGAATCCTGAAAACCAAAAATTGCATTCATAGCAGCCATGTCTAACTCCCTATCAATTCCAAAGACATCGAAAATATATCATATCTTTATGTTCGAACCTTTATTAGTTTGAAACTCAACCTTAGGGAACTCAAAAATTCGAGGTTAGATCCTTGTACACTGGTTCCCTAATTTTAGCAAAATCGATCCGACTAACAACATCCAAATAGGCAAAGCAGAATCATAAATGCCTAATTCTTTCAAAATCTGCTCATCCATATACTTGTTTGCCAAAATAGTTTTAGAAAGTAATTTCTCATATGCCTTTTTCATATCCATATCCCTAAAAGCCCAAGGTAATGGAGAAATTACCTCCTCTATAGTATCTGCAGATGACGCAGGTTCTGGAGAGTGTAAGGAGGCGAGTTATCGGTGATTGGGTCACTTTGGTCTTTGGAGTTTGTGAGGAAGACCTGGTCCTTTTGCTAAGCTGGTTCGGAAGGGCGGTGAGGTGGTGAATTCAGTCGAAAGGCAGAGGGTACTCGTTTAGTTTTTCGACAGGGGTTTTCTTAGGTTTACTTGCAGCCTTTTTTGTTTTGCCTTGGGTTTTCGTTTGAGTAGGCATAGGTTCAGGCGCTGGTTCTGGGGAATGGGAATCGGGAATTGGCGTTTCATGTTGTGGCTCAGATTGCGGCGAGAGGGGAGTCGGCGGAATGAGAGGTGGTATTTGGCTTGGGGGTGGTGGCGGTGACTGGGGTGGTGGTGATTGTGGTAATGGCGGCGTTTGTGGTGGCGGTGATTGGGGTAGTGGTGGGTGAAATTTGGGGTTAGGGTTTGCGGGCAATGAAGATGGAGTACCCATTTTAGGTCGAAATTTGCTGAGTTTGGGTTTGTGGGAAGACCACATTTTCGTTCTTACCATTTTAATGGAAAGGAAGAAACCTTTCGGCTTCCTGTAAAAATTGCCGGAAGAAATGGCGTGAGAAAAGAAGTCGACGAGGTCTATCGGGAGTGTTGTCGGAGCTTTTGGTAAATTGGCGGAAGTCTTTGGGCCTTTTAAAATGTGGGGCGGACTGTTGTAAGATGGGCCATGCTTGGGGTTAAGCATAAGGTTCAGTGAAATTTGCTTAAGACTACCTTGACAAGCAATGTCATCGACAAGTTTCGGAGTTTTGAGAAAAATTGTGGTTTTGCTTGCCAAAAGCAGTCCACAAGCTATGGAATTCTATCATGACCCCATAAATTTCCAAATACATACAAACACCATAAAATTGAGGGATTTAAGTTCATCATCTCTTAGCACTCATCAAACACAATATATTCATTTAGCTTATGCAAGCATTTTTCAATTTAGGCACCAATTGTGACTACCCTTTTGCACATTCAATGAAATGGTCTCCTTTCTAAACTTATACCAAAAGCATATTTTCAGCAGCATTTGAGACAAGTTCCAAGCATTCAAGAATTGCAGAAAAGACATAGAAATTGACCTTTTTAGCAGCATGAACAGTAGCATGAACAGTAGCCAAAATCTGCAGAATTCAAAAATTAGCAGCAATTCCAAACAAAAGCATGCAAATTCCTATCAGACTACAAAATTATATATACACTAAAAGGTGAAACTTAACAAACATTATTTTTGCACTTCAATAAAGCTCTCATCAGTCCTAAATATCAAAATTGATCCTCATTCAAGTTGCATTTCACAGAGTTTACACAAAACACAAAATCAAACATGTGCTATCAAGTGGATTGCAATATAAGCAATTTAGCACAAGTTTAAAGGTGTTACTGTTCACAGGCACTGCATAAAGTGCATAATTTTGTTTATACTTGCTTCTTTTCAATTCTTTTTTTTTTTTTTTTTTTTTTTTTTTTTTTTTTTCCAGAAGTGTAAACTTGCCCCATCTTCATGAATGACCTACAAAAGATAAACAAATGTCACTTTTGAGATTAATGGGGGTGAAAACTGAAATGAAATTAAATGGAAATTAATTAACTATAAAAGGATACGCTTGGGTTGCCTCCCAAGGAGCGCTTGTTTAAGGTCTTAAGCTTGACCTTCCACTCCAATTCTCCTAAGTATCCCTGACTGGAGAACCAAGCCATGAAACCTCTACAAACTTTTGTGTGGGTTCTCCAACAATATAATGTTTTAATCTCTGCCCATTAACTTTGAAAGTCCCTGAGGTCTCATTGCCTATCTCAACAGCTCCATAGGGGTATACTTTTATAACAGTGTAGGGTCCTGACCATCTTGACTTCAATTTTCCTGGAAATAACCTTAACCTAGAATTGTATAGGAGAACAACATCACCTTCTTGAAATTCTTTCCTCCTAATATGCTTATCATGCCATCTCTTAGTTCTTTCCTTGTAAAGCTTGGCATTTTCATAAGCATCCAATCTAAGCTCCTCAAGTTCATTTAGTTGCAGCATTCTTTTTTCTCCTGCAGTTTTTAAGTCAAAGTTCAGTGTTCTTATGGCCCAATATGCTCTATGCTCCAACTCCAAAGGTAAATGACAAGCCTTCCCATAAACCAATCTAAATGGGGTAGTTCCGATAGGAGTTTTAAAGGCTGTTCTATAGGCCCAAAGAGCATCATCTAACTTTAGTGACCAATCTTTCCTTGAACTATTCACTGTTTTCTCAAGAATTCTTTTCAGCTCTCTATTGGAGATCTCCACTTGACCACTAGTTTGTGGATGGTAGGGTGTTGCAATCTTATGCTTCACTCCATATTTTTGCAATAATCTTTCAAATTGATGGTTGCAAAAATGAGAACCTCCATCACTTATAATGGCACGTGGAGTTCCAAATCTTGTAAAAATGAACTTTTTAAGGAATTTAATCACAACTCTTACATCATTAGTTGGAGATGGTATAGCTTCAACCCATTTGCTTACATAATCTACTCCAACTAAAATGTATTTGTGTCCCAAGGACAATGGAAAAGGTCCCATGAAATCAATGCCCCACACATCTAATAATTCCACTTCCAATATGTTTTGGAGGGGCATTTCATCTCTCTTTGAGATATTACCCATCCTTTGACACCTATCACATGCATTTACAAACTTCCTCACATCCTTAAACATGTGTGGCCAAAAGAACCCTGCTTGAAGAACTTTTTCTGCAGTCTTTGTCACACTCATATGACCCCCATAAAGTGAAGAATGGCAATCTTTGATAACATTCCCTATCTCCTCATCAGCTAAACATCTTCTAATCAGCCCATCTCCACATTTCTTGAACAAAAATGGTTCCTCCCAATCATAATCCTTCACATCAAAAAGAAATTTCTTCTTTTCTTTGCCATGTTAAATCAGGTGGAAGGATTCCACACACTAGATAGTTCACAAAATCTGCATACCAAGGTGTTTTTGCATTCATGATTACTAGCAGTTGCTCATCAGGAAAATAATCATCTATTGGGGGCTCTTTTCCCAGATTGTCTCATTGTTCTTGCCTCAATCTAGATAGATGATCCGCTACCACATTTTCTACTCCTTTCTTATCTTTAATTTCCAAGTCAAACTCTTGAAGGAGTAACACCCACCTTATCAATCTAGGTTTAGCCTCTTTTTTCTGAAGGAGATACTTGATAGCTGCATGATCCGTGTATACTATGACCTTAGACCCCACAAGATAGGACCTGAATTTATCTATTGCAAATACTACTGCCAAAAACTCTTTCTCTGTAGTAGAGTAATTTATTTGAGCATCATCTAAGGTCCTACTTGCATAGTATATTGCATACACCTTCTTATCTTTCCTTTGTCCCAAAACAGCCCCAATGGCATAATCACTAGCATCGCACATTAACTCAAAAGGTAATGACCAATCGGGTGGCTGCATAATAGGAGCAGATATCAAAGCTTCCTTTATCCTGCAAAAAGCATTCATACAATTAGTATCAAAATTAAATTCCACATCTTTACTCAATAAATTGGTAAGAGGTTTAGAAATCTTAGAGAAATCCTTGATGAATCTCCTATAAAATCCAGCATGCCCCAAGAAACTCCTCACTCCCTTCACAGATGTTGGGGGTGGCATTTTCTCAATAACTTCTACCTTTGATTTATCCACTTCAATACCCCTGTTTGACACAAGATGTCCCAAAACAATTCCTTCTTGTACCATAAAGTGGCACTTTTCCCAATTCAAAACTAAATTGAACTCTTCACATCTCTGCAAAACCTTAGACAAGTTAGATAAGCATTCATCAAAAGATTTACCATACACAGAAAAATCATCCATGAACACTTCCATAATACCCTCAATCATGTCAGAAAATATAGACATCATACATCGTTGGAATGTAGCAGGGGCATTACATAGTCCAAATGGCATCCTTCGGTATGCAAAGGTACCATAAGGACATGTGAAGGTAGTTTTATCCTGATCATGCAGGTGAATAGGGATCTGAAAGAACCCTGAATAGCCATCCAAATAGCAAAAATAAGAATGATGAGCTAGTCTCTCAAGCATTTGATCTATAAATGGTAATTGAAAATGGTCCTTTCTAGTTGCCTTATTCAATTTCCTATAGTCTATACACATTCTCCATCCAGTTACAGTTCTTGTAGGTATTAGTTCATCATTTTCATTTTTCACCACTGTGATGCCCCCTTTCTTAGGTACAACATGAACTGGACTTACCCAATTGCTGTCAGAAACAGGGTAAATGATACCTGCATCAAGCAATTTCAAGATCTCCTTTTTCACAACCTCTTTCATGTTTGGATTCAATCTCCTTTGTGATTCTTGAGAGGCTTTATGGTCATTTTCCAACAAAATTCTATGCATGCACACAGAAGGATGTATTCCTTTAATATCATCAATGGTATAACCAATTATCCTTCTATGCTTCCTAAGAACTCTCAATAATTTTTCAACCTCACAATCAGTCAATTTAGCATTAACAATCACAGGATATGTAGAATTTTGCCCTAGAAAAGCATACCTGAGATTTGTTGGAAGAGGTTTCAACTCTACCTTAGGTGCTTCACTTTTCTCAAGCTTTGATGATGAAGTTGTTTCTTGCTTCAAGTCCCCAATTTTTTCAATATCAACCATAGGCAATGGTGGATTTCCTTCCAAAATTGTAGCATATTCTGCAGCTTCTTCAATTTCATCCCTTTTTTTGATGTTATGAACCAAACAAGCTTCTAAGGGATCTTTAGGATGTTGCTTTTTAAGCACTTCTCTAACCTCTTCATCTATCACATCAACTCTCAAGCATGAGTTTGAATCATCTTTCTTTTTCATTGCTTGAAACAAATTAAATTCAACTTTCTCTTCCCCAACTTCTAATGTAAGTCTCCCATTTTTTACATCAATCACAGCTCCAGCAGTAGCAAGGAAAGGTCTACCAAGAATAATAGGAATGTGTACATCCTCCTCCATCTCCAATACCACAAAATCCACTGGTATGAAAAATTTTCCAACTTTCAGAGGAACATTCTCAACTATTCCAATTGGAAATTTAATAGACCTATCTGCTAACTGTAGTGATATGGTAGTAGACTTCATTTCTCCAATCTTCATTTTCTCATAGATAGACAATGGCATCAGACTAACACTGGCTCCAAGATCGCATAAAGCCTTATCTATACTGATATCCCCAATGTGACATGGTATGGAGAAACTTCCAGGATCCTTCAGTTTGGGTGGAAGCTTATTTTGCAAAATAGCACTGCTTTCCTCCGTGAGAGCTACAGTCTCAAATTCCTCCAATTTCTTCTTGTTAGATAAAATCTCCTTCAAAAATTTAGCGTAAGAAGGCATTTGTGCTAAGGCATCAGTGAAAGGAATAGTCACATGCAAAGACTTCAATACCTCCAAAAACTTCCCAAATTGTTTATCCAATTTTGCTTTCTGAAACCTTTGTGGGAATGGTAAAGGTGGCATGTAGGCTTTAGGTGCAACATATTTGGGCTCTTCTTCTTTGCTCTCCCTCTCCTTACTTGCTTTTTCTTCCACTGAATTTTCTTTCTCAGTTTCAATTCTAACTTCAACTTCAGTTTGTTCATCTTCTTCTCTGCTTTTCTTTTCTTCAACTTTCTCTTCAATATTTTTATCCCCATTCTCCAATATTTTTCCACTTCTCAATGTAATAGCCTTGCAATGCTCCCTTGGATTCTCAGGTTGGCTAGGAAGCTTCCCAAATGCTTTGTTACTTGAAGGGCTAGCTTGTTGAGCTATTTGATTCTCTAACATCTTGTTGTGTGTTGCCATTTGATCCACTTTAGATGCTAATTGAGAAATCATTTCTTGTTGACTTTGATGGCTCACAAGTAGAGTTTCAATCATAGATTCCAATCTAGCTGTCTTGTCTAGTTATGCTTGTTGTGGTAGAGGTGGAGCAGGTACATTTTGAGGTTTAGAAATTCCAGGAGGAGGACCTCTATTCTGCTGAAAATTCTGATGTTGTTGATACCCAGAAGGTTGCTGAAAATTCTGATTCTGTCCTTGTCTACCTCCCCAAGAGAAATTGGGGTGATTTCTCCCATGCTGGATCATAAGTTGCAGAAAATGAGTTACCACACGGTCTTTGATTGTAGTTCCCCACATAATCCACTTGCTCACTTGAAAAATCTTGATTAAGTGCAGAAAAATCTGTTTGCACAATTGACATTTGCGACTCAATTTCTAGTGAATTACTAGAACCTCCGGCTGAAGAATCTACTTTCATACTTAACTTGTCCATCTTCCTTGTCAAAGCATCAAACTTAGCATTAATCATATTCATGGCATCAAGCTCAAACATACCAGATGGTTTCTTGATCTCATTCCTCTCACAACTCCATTGGTAGTTGTTATAAGCAATTTTATCAAGAGCGGAAAAAGCTTCATCTTCAGATTTCTCCGTAAGATCACCTCCAGAAGATGCATCAATCGTACTTCTAATAGCTGGTGAAACTCCATTGTAAAAGTGTTGAACAAGCATCCACTTAGGAATCCCATGATGTGGACAACTCCTTTGCAAATCCTTGTACCTCTCCCATGCTTCATACAAGCTCTCATCATCTCTAGGTTTAAAAGAAGTCAGCTCATTTCTTAGCTTAGCTGTCTTGCTTGGTGGAAAATATTGAGCCAAAAATGCTTGAGAAAGTTCATCCCATGTTGTGATAGAACCCGGTGGCAAAGAATGTAACCACTCTCTAGCTCGGTCCTTCAGAGAAAAAGGAAATAATCTGAGTCGAATTGCATCATCAGAAACTCCATTTATCTTCAACATATCACTGATCTCAAGAAAGTGTGCCAGATGCACATGTGGACTTTCACTTGGATTTCCTCCAAATTGTGCTTGTTGTACCATTTGTGAGTCTGAGCTTGATTCAAAAGTATTAGCTTCTACCCTTGGTCTTGTGATACTTTGCATGAAATCTCCAATGTTAGGATAGGCATGATCCTTCACAGAGCGGTTGTTATTGTTATTGTTGTTGTCAGCCATTTCTTCTTGTAATTGCTCTTGCTCTTGTGCTCTTTCTTGTTGTTGTTGAGCTTTAATTTCAGCTTTTCTCCTCTTAGATTACGCTCTTAAAGCTTTTCTTTGTCTTCTCTATTTCTGGTCAAAGAATAGATTGATTTGTTCACATTTGTTCCTTCTCATAAAATAAAGCACCTGAAAAACAAAAAAAAATAAACAAATTCTCAAAGTAAAATGGTAAAAAGAAAATAAAATAAAATACCCAAATTAACCAAACAAACAATTGTTCAATATCAAACAAAAATCAAATCCCCGGCAACGGCGCCAAAAACTTGGTGTGGCGAATCCGCAAGTATACGAGTCGTCTCAAGTAATAAAGTGATGAATCAAGTATCGTTCCCACGAGGATTTGCTGTTTGATTACTAAACTATGAATGAAGCGATTATTTGGGCTAATGATTAATGAATAAATGGTAAATGTAAATGAGCAAGGTAAATTGATTAATCCAATTGAAATGGGTAAAGAGCAAACAAATAAATTCTAATTCTAGCTCGCAATTAAACTAAAATTAACAATGGGTAATTTAAGCAAAAGTCTATTTATGGTAAAAGTGATTCCAGAGTTGGGGGTTTATGCATAAATTAGTTGGGATTTGTCTTGGGCATTCCAATTTTTAAGGAAAAATAGAGTTTGAAGGAAATTGATTCTAAATCCCTTTGATATCTTTTTCAAGCAAATCAAAGTGTATTCTAAAATAACCAAACCTACTTTCGTATGTATTTGATTACTTTAAAACCCATTAAGTTTTGTAACCAATAATTAATTCCTCTTAAAGTCCTAGTTTATTTCTAAATCTAGGTGATTTTAAGTTCTAATCCATGATTACCCATCAATGACTTTCACCTTTCGGTCCTTCAATCAAAGATTAACACAATACCCAATGGGTACCAACATTAGGCAAGTAAATCAAGCACACAAGGAAGGAGTCAAAACTCATATTCATATAAAATAAGGAAATACCCAGTCCAAATCCACAAATTAATCTAAGACATATTTCCCAACTCTGAAATCTAAAGAAATTACTCACTCATGATGGTATTTACAAGAAATATTGATGGAAAAGTAAAGAAAAACATGATAAGAGGACTGAAATAGAAAAACCCAGGTGGAAGAACCAAAGTCTCTGGTTTCTGGAGCTCCAAAACTGGTGCAGCAGCTCCTCCCCAAAAGAAAATGGCGTCTCCTCCCTTTTCTCTATTCTCTTTTTTTCTTTCCTTTTTTTCTTTCCTCCCTTTCCTCCCTTGGCAAAAATAAGGAAATGATGAATTTATATGGTCCCTAAAAGTTGCCCTAAAAGTAAATAAAAGACAAGGAGTGGATAGGAAATGAGGTGTAAAATTATCCAAGTCAGCAGCACTATTCACGTTAGGCGATGCCGCTTAGGGTTCGGCTTAACCCTAAGCAGCTTCTTAGCAAATTTAGCCTCTGGTCGCACTGTCTGCTTAAGGTTAAGCAGACCTTCAGCAAATCTCGGCAGACTTATAGTAAAATGGACTTTTCTGCTCATGCTTGACTTGTGTTGCACCTTAAGCATTGCCGCTTTACCCTAAGCATGACCTTAAGCAGAGTCTCAAGCAAATTTCGGCTAGTTTGCTCTTTCAAGGCTTGATTTCTTCAACTTTCCTCCATGCTTAAAGAACTTCAAATCTCTTCAAATTATTTCCTATTGCACTCATTGATCTTCGATTTGCCACAAAATCCTATCAAAAACAACAAAATTACGAAAATCAAATATAAAGTATCTAAAGTTAACAAATAAGCTAAAATAAAGCTAAAAACATAAAATATACTAAAATATAAGGGCAAAATGGATGCAAAACTACCCTAAAATGCCTATATGAAATGAGTGTAAAAAATTCCCCCAAACTCAAACATTTGCTTGTCCTCAAGCAAATTAAAACAATTAATACAATTTGGGGTACCTTACCTTAAATTTATGAAAATTACTTATCCAAACTCTCAAGCTTACTTTTAGCCACCAACAAACCATATACCCACTTTCAAGATGCAAAGAATTCAGTCATTACCAAAGTTATCACCGCTTAGCCTTGGGTCAATTAT
Organism: Hevea brasiliensis; assembly: GCF_030052815.1. Taxonomy (NCBI): domain Eukaryota; kingdom Viridiplantae; phylum Streptophyta; class Magnoliopsida; order Malpighiales; family Euphorbiaceae; genus Hevea; species Hevea brasiliensis. The sequence goes on along the minus strand of NC_079509.1, from coordinate 53,544,807 downwards.
CCATATCATCAAGCCCAAACCAATCAATCACAGAGAATAATCATGCCTAAATAGACATTAGGGTAATCCATAAACTAAAGTGTCTCAAATAATGATGGAAGTAAATGGATGGATTTAATGATATCCCAATCCCATAGGCAATTCTCCTATTCCAATCTCCACTAATGTAGCAAAACACCATCAAAAGATCAAAAGGACTTTCAAGGGTCGTAATGGGGCTAAGGGGGTGATAATGTGGCTAACAAGAAAGGGATAAGGGTAACAAAATATGAGAATAATCAAATTATTAAAAGATCAAGACACAAATTTTTTTTTTATTTTTATTTTTTAATTTTTTTTAGGAAGGATTTGGGAGAAGGAACTTTACAACTATTCACCAATGCTAGCATATAATTTTGAAGCTTTTAGAGGGACTATATAAATAATATTGACTTTGAATTACAATTGTCCCTTTCAATTCACCCCCAAACTCATTTCTTTGTGTACTTGGGTGGTGAATTACTTTACATACCATAATTGAATTTGCTAGCCCTTTTTTTTTTTTTAGTCACTTCTCCCAAGTAATTATTATTATTATTATTATTATTTTTTAAGTGTATCTATCACTCAAAGAATTATTCTCATGGAGGGTAGGTAAGTGTTTGGGTTTATGGCTAGGCATTAATGTGGGTTCCAAAGGAATAAGAGGGATAAATGTAGGCTCAAATTGGTTCCAAAGGGAAATTTTTAAGTGAGGTTGGCTAAGGCTAAAATATGGGTTTAAAATTCAAAGAATGCCTAGATCATTTCTTTTTCAAGTGTATGCTATGATTTCGCCTTGAAAGGTTTAGAAAGATTGTTCTAGGATTGGTGAGACATCAATTAGCTACTTCTCACCCAAGAGTTTTCTCTAGGCACTCAAAGTCAACGCAATTGATTGGGTGGCCCTTGGCTAAGAAGATATAAACTAAAGCAAGAATCTAATAAATTTGCACCTATCTAGAGCTTTCAATCCATCAAACCCTTCTAAAAGTAAGCTCAATTGCTCTTCAAAGCAACTCTCAATCCTCTAAGGACAAGGTAAAAATTTATTTTTATGATATGCATGATCCTAAAGTAAATGCATAAATCGAATTAAAATTAAGTGTAATCTATATGAAGACTATATGCAAATATATGTATGTAGGTATAGACATGTGTGTGGTATATGTATAAGTATATGGATTATCTATATATGGATGCATGAAATGCAATAAATGAATGAAAGAAATTTTTTTTTTTAAAATTTTGCAAAAATTTTGCCCTCACCCCCAAACTCAAATGAAACATTGTCCTCAATGTTTAAAATGAATGCAAAAAATGGGCAAAATTGTGTGAATTACTCAATTATTGAAATTTATACAATTGGGGATTAAATCAATATAAGCTCAAGAATTCCAAAATTAGCTCAAAGTGATATTAACAATGAAGCTTTAGAGAGAAAAAATGCGAAAAAGTATCCCAAATATATGAATTTATACTGCTTAAGATGTTGCTTAACCTGCTGCGTAGGGTAAAGCGGAAGCATAAGCATTGGCAACAGACCATAAGCTTAAATGGTGTAAGGGTAAGCTGTTACCTCCAACTGATGTGGAACAGGTGTGGCTCAGAGAAAATTTGTGCAACTCATTAATGTCAACAAAATTAGGATTGAAGAAAAGATAAAGTGCTAAAATAATGTTCAAGAAAATGAAAGAGTGTAAAGAAATAAAATGTAACAGTTAAATCAAAAATTAAACCAAGAAACATTCACAGAGTATTTATGTCCATATCAGAAGATAAAATAAAATAAAGTAAACGAAAGGAAAGAAGTGCAGAGATAATAATAAAAACTAAGTACCAAAGTATTACAACGATGACCAAAGTTTGAAAATTAAAATAAACAAATTACAAAAATAAACTTAAAACAGAAATTAGAACTATTGCTACTGATCAAGCTTTGCTGTCAAGGCTTTTCTGCTAAACCAGGGTGTGCTTCATGTTCTGCAGTAGGTTCATTGTGATCCGAAGCTTCAGAAGCAGTTTCCAAGTTTTCTGTTAAGTCTTTCATTTCTTGAAACATGGCTTGGCCCCAATGATATAAGTTGTTGTAGGATTGGGCGCTTTGTTGTAAAGCTCCAGATTTGAAGTTGATGTTGCTTCTGTTTCCTTTTTAAGAGATAAAAATCTCTTTTTAAGTTTCTTTTCTAGCTTCTTCTTTTGGTTAACCTGCTCCTGACCCATGGCTTCAATTTTGATTTCTAAGTTTTTCAAGGTAGCAAGAATTTCTGTGGTGTCAGGTGAGGGAACAGATGGTTGGACAGTGAAATTTGTTATTCTGGATTCCAAGGATTTTAAGATGGATAAAATGTCTGATGAAGGTGTATAGGTTGGTTGTGGTTCACTGGTGCAAAAGTGGTGGGGTCTGCAGCACTGGTATCAGGATGTCGCCAGAATGTAGTATAGGTATGGCCTACTTTCTCACAAACATCCATATGCAGAACATTGTGTCAGTCTATATATGATTCCCCAGAAACTGGCAGCAATTTATATAGACTAGCATCAAAGCTAAATGATTTTGCTATAGCAGTTATATACCCCCCAAAAACAATACTACCTTTAGTATGCTTTGTGACAATTTGGTGCCAGTGAGTAGCTATGAAATGGGCTGTACTCACTTGTTTTCTCTCCTTCATGCACCACAAGAGAAACAAATCCTCAAAGACCCACAATATCATATCGTGTCCCCTTCCTAAAACAAAGGTAAGTGATGAACCTATGGAGGTATTTCAATACATGGTCAACTATCCTAGAGGCTTTTGCAGTCCTCTGCCTATAATAACCCCAAAAGGTGCAATGTCCTTCCGCACTGAACAGGGTCATAAACAGTTTGCTGCCACTCAATGTTTTTATACCTCGAATCCTGAAAACCAAAAATTGCATTCATAGCAGCCATGTCTAACTCCCTATCAATTCCAGCACATCGAAAATATATCATATCTTTATGTTCAGGCACTGTTAGTTTGAAACTCAACCTTAAGGAACTCAAAAATTCGAGGGTTAGATCCTTGTACACTGGTTCCCTAATTTTAGCAAAATCAGTCCAGCTAACAACATCCAAATAGGCAAAGACAGAATCATAAATGCCTAATTCTTTCAAAATCTGCTCATCCATATACTTGTTTGCCAAAATAGTTTAAGAAAGTAATTTCTCATATGCCTTTTTCATATCCATATCCCTAAAAGCCCAAGGTAATGGAGAAATTACCTCCTCTATAGTATCTGCAGATGACGCAGGTGCTGGAGAGTGTAAGGGAGACTGAGTTATCGGTGATTGGGTCACTGGTGCTGGAGTTTGTGAGGAAGACCTAGTCCTTTTGCTAACTGGTTCAGAGGACAGCTGAGGTGGTGAATTCAGGTCGAAAGGAACAGAGGGTACTCGTTTCCGTTTTTCGACAGGGGTTTTCTTAGGTTTACTTGCAGCCTTTTTTGTTTTGCCTTGGGTTTTCGTTTGAGTAGGCATAGGTTCAGGCGCTGGTTCTGGGGAATGGGAATCGGGAATTGGCGTTTCATGTTGTGGCTCGACATGGCGAGAGGAGTCGACGGAATGAGAGGTGGTATTTGGCTTGGGGGTGGTGGCGGTGACTGGGGTGGTGGTGATTGTGGTAATGGCGGCGTTTGTGGTGGCGGTGATTGGGGTAGTGGTGGACTGGGGCTGGGGTTAGGGTTTGCGGGCAATGAAGATGGAGTACCCATTTTAGGTCGAAATTTGCTGAGTTTGGGTTTGTGGGAAGACCACATTTTCGTTCTTACCATTTTAATGGAAAGGAAGAAACCTTTCGGCTTCCTGTAAAAATTGCCGGAAGAAATGGCGTGAGAAAAGAAGTCGACGAGGTCTATCGGGAGTGTTGTCGGAGCTTTTGGTAAATTGGCGGAAGTGCTGGGCCTTTTAAAATGTGGGGCAGACCTGTTGTAAGATGGGCCATGCTTGGGGTTAAGCATAAGGTTCAGCAGAATTTGCTTAAGACTCTGCTTGACAAGCAATGTCATCAGCAAGTTTCGACAGGTTTTGAGAAAAATTGTGGTTTTGCTTGCCAAAAATAGTCCACAAGCTATGGAATTCTATCATGACCCCCAGCAATTTCCAAATACATACAAACACCATAAAATTGAGGGATTTAAGTTCATCATCTCTTAGCACTCATCAAACACAATATATTCATTTAGCTTATGCAAGCATTTTTCAATTTAGGCACCAATTGTGACTACCCTTTTGCACATTCAATGAAATGGTCTCCTTTCTAAACTTATACCAAAAGCATATTTTCAGCAGCATTTGAGACAAGTTCCAAGCATTCAAGAATTGCAGAAAAGACATAGAAATTGACCTTTTTAGCAAAGATGAATAGAGCATGAACAAGAGCCAAAATCATAGAATTCAAAAATTAGCAGCAATTCCAAACAAAAGCATGCAAATTCCTATCAGACTACAAAATTATATATACACTAAAAGGTGAAACTTAACAAACATTATTTTTGCACTTCAATAAAGCTCTCATCAGTCCTAAATATCAAAATTGATCCTCATTCAAGTTGCATTTCACAGAGTTTACACAAAACACAAAATCAAACATGTGCTATCAAGTGGATTGCAATATAAGCAATTTAGCACAAGTTTAAAGGTGTTACTGTTCACAGGCACTGCATAAAGTGCAGAATTTTGTTTATACTTGCTTCTTTTCAATTCTTTGTTTTTTTTTTTTTTTTTTTTTCCGTATGTAAACTTGCCCCATATTAATGAATGACCTACAAAAGATAAACAAATGTCACTTTTGAGATTAATGGGGGTGAAAACTGAAATGAAATTAAATGGAAATTAATTAACTATAAAAGGATACGCTTGGGTTGCCTCCCAAGGAGCGCTTGTTTAAGGTCTTAAGCTTGACCTTCCACTCCAATTCTCCTAAGTATCCCTGACTGGAGAACCAAGCCATGAAACCTCTACAAACTTTTGTGTGGGTTCTCCAACAATATAATGTTTTAATCTCTGCCCATTAACTTTGAAAGTCCCTGAGGTCTCATTGCCTATCTCAACAGCTCCATAGGGGTATACTTTTATAACAGTGTAGGGTCCTGACCATCTTGACTTCAATTTTCCTGGAAATAACCTTAACCTAGAATTGTATAGGAGAACAACATCACCTTCTTGAAATTCTTTCCTCCTAATATGCTTATCATGCCATCTCTTAGTTCTTTCCTTGTAAAGCTTGGCATTTTCATAAGCATCCAATCTAAGCTCCTCAAGTTCATTTAGTTGCAGCATTCTTTTTCTCCTGCAGTTTTTAAGTCAAAGTTAAGTGTTCTTATGGCCCAATATGCTCTATGCTCCAACTCCAAAGGTAAATGACAAGCCTTCCCATAAACCAATCTAAATGGGGTAGTTCCGATAGGAGTTTTAAAGGCTGTTCTATAGGCCCAAAGAGCATCATCTAACTTTAGTGACCAATCTTTCCTTGAACTATTCACTGTTTTCTCAAGAATTCTTTTCAGCTCTCTATTGGAGATCTCCACTTGACCACTAGTTTGTGGATGGTAGGGTGTTGCAATCTTATGCTTCACTCCATATTTTTGCAATAATCTTTCAAATTGATGGTTGCAAAAATGAGAACCTCCATCACTTATAATGGCACGTGGAGTTCCAAATCTTGTAAAAATGAACTTTTTAAGGAATTTAATCACAACTCTTACATCATTAGTTGGAGATGGTATAGCTTCAACCCATTTGCTTACATAATCTACTCCAACTAAAATGTATTTGTGTCCCAAGGACAATGGAAAAGGTCCCATGAAATCAATGCCCCACACATCTAATAATTCCACTTCCAATATGTTTTGGAGGGGCATTTCATCTCTCTTTGAGATATTACCCATCCTTTGACACCTATCACATGCATTTACAAACTTCCTCACATCCTTAAACATGTGTGGCCAAAAGAACCCTGCTTGAAGAACTTTTTCTGCAGTCTTTGTCACACTCATATGACCCCCATAAAGTGAAGAATGGCAATCTTTGATAACATTCCCTATCTCCTCATCAGCTAAACATCTTCTAATCAGCCCATCTCCACATTTCTTGAACAAAAATGGTTCCTCCCAATCATAATCCTTCACATCAAAAAGAAATTTCTTCTTTTGCTGCCATGTTAAATCAGGTGGAAGGATTCCACACACTAGATAGTTCACAAAATCTGCATACCAAGGTGTTTTTGCATTCATGATTACTAGCAGTTGCTCATCAGGAAAATAATCATCTATTGGGGGCTCTTTTCCCAGATTGTCTCCTTGTTCTTGCCTCAATCTAGATAGATGATCCGCTACCACATTTTCTACTCCTTTCTTATCTTTAATTTCCAAGTCAAACTCTTGAAGGAGTAACACCCACCTTATCAATCTAGGTTTAGCCTCTTTTTTCTGAAGGAGATACTTGATAGCTGCATGATCCGTGTATACAATGACCTTAGACCCCACAAGATAGGACCTGAATTTATCTACTGCAAATACTACTGCCAAAAACTCTTTCTCTGTAGTAGAGTAATTTATTTGAGCATCATCTAAGGTCCTACTTGCATAGTATATTGCATACACCTTCTTATCTTTCCTTTGTCCCAAAACAGCCCCAATGGCATAATCACTAGCATCGCACATTAACTCAAAAGGTAATGACCAATCGGGTGGCTGCATAATAGGAGCAGATATCAAAGCTTCCTTTATCCTGCAAAAAGCATTCATACAATTAGTATCAAAATTAAATTCCACATCTTTACTCAATAAATTGGTAAGAGGTTTAGAAATCTTAGAGAAATCCTTGATGAATCTCCTATAAAATCCAAAGATGCCCCAAGAAACTCCTCATTCCCTTCACAGATGTTGGGGGTGGCATTTTCTCAATAACTTCTACCTTTGATTTATCCACTTCAATACCCCTGTTTGACACAAGATGTCCCAAAACAATTCCTTCTTGTACCATAAAGTGGCACTTTTCCCAATTCAAAACTAAATTGAACTCTTCACATCTCTCGCAAAACCTTAGACAAGTTAGATAATCATTCATCAAAAGATTTACCATACACATAAAAATCATCCATGAACACTTCCATAATACCCTCAATCATGTCAGAAAATATAGACATCATACATCGTTGGAATGTAGCAGGGGCATTACATAGTCCAAATGGCATCCTTCGGTATGCAAAGGTACCATAAGGACATGTGAAGGTAGTTTTATCCTGATCATCTGGGTGAATAGGGATCTGAAAGAACCCTGAATAGCCATCCAAATAGCAAAAATAAGAATGATGAGCTAGTCTCTCAAGCATTTGATCTATAAATGGTAATGGAAAATGGTCCTTTCTAGTTGCCTTATTCAATTTCCTATAGTCTATACACATTCTCCATCCAGTTACAGTTCTTGTAGGTATTAGTTCATCATTTTCATTTTTCACCACTGTGATGCCCCCTTTCTTAGGTACAACATGAATCGACTTACCCAATTGCTGTCAGAAACAGGGTAAATGATACCTGCATCAAGCAATTTCAAGATCTCCTTTTTCACAACCTCTTTCATGTTTGGATTCAATCTCCTTTGTGATTCTTGAGAGGCTTTATGGTCATTTTCCAACAAAATTCTATGCATGCACACAGAAGGATGTATTCCTTTAATATCATCAATGGTATAACCAATTATCCTTCTATGCTTCCTAAGAACTCTCAATAATTTTTCAACCTCACAATCACCAATTTAGCATTAACAATCACAGGATATGTAGAATTTTGCCCTAGAAAAGCATACCTGAGATTTGTTGGAAGAGGTTTCAACTCTACCTTAGGTGCTTCACTTTTCTCAAGCTTTGATGATGAAGTTGTTTCTTGCTTCAAGTCCCCAATTTTTTCAATATCAACCATAGGCAATGGTGGATTTCCTTCCAAAATTGTAGCATATTCTGCAGCTTCTTCAATTTCATCCCTTTTTTTGATGTTATGAACCAAACAAGCTTCTAAGGGATCTTTAGGATGTTGCTTTTTAAGCACTTCTCTAACCTCTTCATCTATCACATCAACTCTCAAGCATGAGTTTGAATCATCTTTCTTTTTCATTGCTTGAAACAAATTAAATTCAACTTTCTCTTCCCCAACTTCTAATGTAAGTCTCCCATTTTTTACATCAATCACACTCAAAGAAGAGCAAGGAAAGGTCTACCAAGAATAATAGGAATGTGTACATCCTCCTCCATCTCCAATACCACAAAATCCATCGGTATGAAAAATTTTCCAACTTTCAGAGGAACATTCTCAACTATTCCAATTGGAAATTTAATAGACCTATCTCGCTAATCAGAGTGATATGGTAGTAGACTTCATTTCTCCAATCTTCATTTTCTCATAGATAGACAATGGCATCAGACTAACACTGGCTCCAAGATCGCATAAAGCCTTATCTATACTGATATCCCCAATGTGACATGGTATGGAGAAACTTCCAGGATCCTTCAGTTTGGGTGGAAGCTTATTTTGCAAAATAGCACTGCTTTCCTCCGTGAGAGCTACAGTCTCAAATTCCTCCAATTTCTTCTTGTTAGATAAAATCTCCTTCAAAAATTTAGCGTAAGAAGGCATTTGTGCTAAGGCATCAGTGAAAGGAATAGTCACATGCAAAGACTTCAATACCTCCAAAAACTTCCCAAATTGTTTATCTAATTTTGCTTTCTGAAACCTTTGTGGGAATGGTAAAGGTGGCATGTAGGCTTTAGGTGCAACATATTTGGGCTCTTCTTCTTTGCTCTCCCTCTCCTTACTTGCTTTTTCTTCCACTGAATTTTCTTTCTCAGTTTCAATTCTAACTTCAACTTCAGTTTGTTCATCTTCTTCTCTGCTTTTCTTTTCTTCAACTTTCTCTTCAATATTTTTATCCCCATTCTCCAATATTTTTCCACTTCTCAATGTAATAGCCTTGCAATGCTCCCTTGGATTCTCAGGTTGGCTAGGAAGCTTCCCAAATGCTTTGTTACTTGAAGGGCTAGCTTGTTGAGCTATTTGATTCTCTAACATCTTGTTGTGTGTTGCCATTTGATCCACTTTAGATGCTAATTGAGAAATCATTTCTTGTTGACTTTGATGGCTCACAAGTAGAGTTTCAATCATAGATTCCAATCTAGCTGTCTTGTCTAGTTATGCTTGTTGTGGTAGAGGTGGAGCAGGTACATTTTGAGGTTTAGAAATTCAAGGAGGAGGACCTCTATTCTGCTGAAAATTCTGATGTTGTTGATACCCAGAAGGTTGCTGAAAATTCTGATTCTGTCCTTGTCTACCTCCCCAAGAGAAATTGGGGTGGTTTCTCCATGCTGGATCATAAGTTGCAGAAAATGAGTTACCACCTGGTCTTTGATTGTAGTTCCCCACATAATCCACTTGCTCACTTGAAAAATCTTGATTAAGTGCAGAAAAATCTGAAGCACAATTGACATTTGCAGCTCCAATTTCTAGTGAATTACTAGAACCTCCGGCTGAAGAATCTACTTTCATACTTAACTTGTCCATCTTCCTTGTCAAAGCATCAAACTTAGCATTAATCATATTCATGGCATCAAGCTCAAACATACCAGATGGTTTCTTGATCTCATTCCTCTCACAACTCCATTGGTAGTTGTTATAAGCAATTTTATCAAGAGCGGAAAAAGCTTCATCTTCAGATTTCTCCGTAAGATCACCTCCAGAAGATGCATCAATCGTACTTCTAATAGCTGGTGAAACTCCATTGTAAAAGTGTTGAACAAGCATCCACTTAGGAATCCCATGATGTGGACAACTCCTTTGCAAATCCTTGTACCTCTCCCATGCTTCATACAAGCTCTCATCATCTCTAGGTTTAAAAGAAGTCAGCTCATTTCTTAGCTTAGCTGTCTTGCTTGGTGGAAAATATTGAGCCAAAAATGCTTGAGAAAGTTCATCCCATGTTGTGATAGAACCCGGTGGCAAAGAATGTAACCACTCTCTAGCTCGGTCCTTCAGAGAAAAAGGAAATAATCTGAGTCGAATTGCATCATCAGAAACTCCATTTATCTTCAACATATCACTGATCTCAAGAAAGTGTGCCAGATGCACATGTGGACTTTCACTTGGATTTCCTCCAAATTGTGCTTGTTGTACCATTTGACAGAGTGCAGGCTTCAGTTCAAAATTATTAGCTTCTACCCTTGGTCTTGTGATACTTTGCATGAAATCTCCAATGTTAGGATAGGCATGATCCTTCACAGAGCGGTTGTTATTGTTATTGTTGTTGTCAGCCATTTCTTCTTGTAATTGCTCTTGCTCTTGTGCTCTTTCTTGTTGTTGTTGAGCTTTAATTTCAGCTTTTCTCCTCTTAGATTCTGCTCTTAAAGCTTTTGCTGTCTTCTCTATTTCTGGGTCAAAGAATAGATTGATTTCTTCACTTTTTGTCCTTCTCATAAAATAAAGCACCTGAAAAACAAAAAAAATAAACAAATTCTCAAAGTAAAATGGTAAAAAGAAAATAAAATAAAATACCCAAATTAACCAAACAAACAATTGTTCAATATCAAACAAAAAATCAAATCCCCGGCAACGGCGCCAAAAACTTGATGTGGCGAATCCGCAAGTATACGGGTCGTCTCAAGTAATAAAGTGATGAATCAAGTATCGTTCCCACGAGGATTTGCTGTTTGATTACTAAACTATGAATGAAGCGATTATTTGGGCTAATGATTAATGAATAAATGGTAAATGTAAATGAGCAAGGTAAATTGATTAATCCAATTGAAATGGGTAAAGAGCAAACAAATAAATTCTAATTCTAGCTCACAATTAAACTAAAATTAACAATGGGTAATTTAAGCAAAAGTCTAATTATGGTAAAAGTGATTCCAGAGTTGGGGGTTTATGCATAAATTAGTTGGGATTTGTCTTGGGCATTCCAATTTTTAAGGAAAAATAGAGTTTGAAGGAAATTGATTCTAAATCCCTTTGATATCTTTTTCAAGCAAATCAAAGTGTATTCTAAAATAACCAAACCTACTTTCGTATGTATTTGATTACTTTAAAACCCATTAAGTTTTGTAACCAATAATTAATTCCTCTTAAAGTCCTAGTTTATTTCTAAATCTAGGTGATTTTAAGTTCCAATCCATGATTACCCATCAATGACTTTCACCTTTCGGTCCTTCAATCAAAGATTAACACAATACCCAATGGGTACCAACATTAGGCAAGTAAATCAAGCACACAAGGAAGGAATCAAAACTCATATTCATATAAAATAAGGAAATACCCAGTCCAAATCCACAAATTAATCTAAGACATATTTCCCAACTCTGAAATCTAAAGAAATTACTCACTCATGATGGTATTTACAAGAAATATTGATGGAAAAGTAAAGAAAAACATGATAAGAGGACTGAAATAGAAAAACCCAGGTGGAAGAACCAAAGTCTCTGGTTTCTGGAGCTCCAAAACTGGTGCAGCAGCTCCTCCCAAAAAGAAAATGGCGTCTCCTCCCTTTTCTCTATTCTCTTTTTTTCTTTCCTTTTTTTCTTTCCTCCCTTTCCTCCCTTGGCAAAAATAAGGAAATGATGAATTTATATGGTCCCTAAAAGTTGCCCTAAAAGTAAATAAAAGGCAAGAAGTGGATAGGAAATGAGGTGTAAAATTATCCAAGTCAGCAGCACTATTCACGTTCTGGGTAGTCTGCTTAGGGTTCGGCTTAACCCTAAGCAGCTTCTTAGCAAATTTAGCCTATGGTCGCACTGTCTGCTTAAGGTTAAGCAGACCTTCAGCAAATCTCGGCAGACTTATAGTAAAATGGACTTTTCTGCTCATGCTTGACTTGTGTTGCACCTTAAGCATTGCCGCTTTACCCTAAGCATGACCTTAAGCAGAGTCTCAAGCAAATTTCGGCTAGTTTGCTCTTTCAAGGCTTGATTTCTTCAACTTTCCTCCATGCTTAAAGAACTTCAAATCTCTTCAAATTATTTCCTATTGCACTCATTGATCTTCGATTTGCCACAAAATCCTATCAAAAACAACAAAATTACGAAAATCAAATATAAAGTATCTAAAGTTAACAAATAAGCTAAAATAAAGCTAAAAACATAAAATATACTAAAATATAAGGGCAAAATGGATGCAAAACTACCCTAAAATGCCTATATGAAATGAGTGTAACAGATACCACTAGGGATAAGGGGAAAATGTAAAATAGTGAGAAAGATAATTGGTATGGGTGATAAAACCCTGGTTCTACCAGTAGGCCTACAAGACCAGCTATCTTTAAAATTTCTTAATTTGAGCTAGAAAAGTTAGATTTCTATGATCTTTATGTCCATGAAAACCTTGATGAATGCTCTAAAATTTTGTAATTTTGTGCTAGACCTAATTCTCCTGCTATGATGGCGTATAAGGACAAAACTTTTTGTTGCTCAAATCTAGAAAACAGACCTGATGATTTCCGGAAGTAGGACACTCAAATTTGAAAATTCATAACTTGTGCTCCAGAACTTAAAATAGGGTGATTCTTGAACCATTGGAAAGCTAAATGAATACCATAAAACTTTGTAGTTATGACCAAAAATTGATTTTGTTGGCTGCACGGTGAAACTCTTGCATTTCTTATTATTACTCTGACTGTGACTAGAGTCTGGAACAGTTTGCACTTTTTCATTCATAACTTGAGTTGTAGTCTTGATTTTGAAATGATTCAAATTGAAGATTGAAACGAACATATGAAAGTTTAATTCTAGAAAAGATGCCATGAAACCCTTGTTACTAGAATTTTTAGTGGATTTTTAACTTTGCTGCCCTGTTCACCTGAATTTGACTGGAAATTTAGGACAACAACAAATCATAGGCCTATAATTTGCATTCTATAATTCCAAATGATATGAAATTTATGGAAAATGAAAGTTAAGACATAAGGCTAAAACCTTCATGAAGGAATGCTACCCAAAAATTTTGTGTAAGTGACCTTAAAATTGGCTAGAATATAGGGCACAAAACTGAACTCAGTAGGAGTGCATTCTGGACTATCTGGAGTAAAATAGGTATAACTTACCCTAGGAAACTCCAAATGAGGTAATTCTTATTTTGTTGGAAAGTTAACATCCAAGGTATCAACTTTCGTGAAGAACAAATTGGAAAATCTGATTGCAACCTGTTCAAATATGGACTCCAAAATTTGTCCAGAACCTGCCTTGTAACTGATGAAGTTGAAATTTTGCTTAAGGATAGTTGTTGATCAATTGATCATAACTTTTGATCTTTGAATGCAAATAAAGTGATTTAAAAACTACATTAAAGTTAAGACGTAGATTTAAAAATGTTATAAAGAAAGTTAAATTTAATTCTTGCAATTACTAGGTCAAAATGTTTGAGCAAAGTAATGCATAAAGTCTGATTTTTGTTGGAATTTGACAATGGACATTATATGTGTGAATTTTGTATAAATGTATAAAATTTAAATGCATGCAATATGAAAATAGGATAATGGCAAAAGTTTATATGCATACAAGTATTATTGATTACATCATATGAAAATAAAAATGATAATTACCTTATTAAGCCTGGGTAAGCCTAGACAATGAATTATAGGTATGGATTGATTGGCATGCCAATAGAAGACATCATTAGCAGTACCGCATTAATTATGTTAATAGATTAATGAATGACTATATAGAGGCACCGAGTGTCCATTGTTGAATCGGTTAGAAACACCGAGTGTTCGCATCGTGAGTACATCTTGTGATTATATAGAGGCACCAAGTGCTCATTGCTAAACCGATCGAGACACTAAGTGTTCGATTCGGAGTCCTCATAGTAGTATGCCCTAGAGCATATCATTTAGTATGTGTCTTATACATAATTTTATTAATAAAAGGCTTTTCCACTTTTCCGTTTACATAAGATATTTATGTGTAATAGAAAAGGTCCATTGATATTTTGTTAGAAATTCTATTCTTAAGTTGTTAAGAATATGAGTGACAGTATTTCTAGTACAAAGTATCATAAATAGGTTCACAATCGAGGATACTTCATAATAAGGACATGACTTATCCAGAAAGATTGTATTCATGTTTGTTCCCAAGTTATTTATATGAGATATAAATAAGATGGAATGGTGAGTCTCATGCCATATGAAAAACATGATAGGCACTTATAAATGATAAGTACCGAACCAGTGACACTTATGACAAGCACATGGAGTTTACTCTTGTCAATGTTTTGTCATAAATCATATCAGTGCATATAATCTTTAGACCTGAGATAGCACAGTTATCTTGTATATAGGTAGTTTGAGTTTGATACTGCTTTCATACTTGTACTGTGTATGGGTATATGGGCATGTGTTGGCTCCTACTAGTTATATATGGAGGTAGGTGTTGATCAAGATGGAATCTGTTCCTCTAAGTAAATAGGGATAAAATCCTATGTTCATTTAATTGTTCTTGATGTTTCAAGTTCCTGGCCAGGACAGATAGATTTATTCAGAAAAGAGTTTCTGATGAGAAAAATCTTTTTAATCAAGAACTGGAATTAAAAGAAAACATAATATTCATAGCAAATGGAGTTTGACATAAACCATGACTCCAGCTTGAGTTGGGATTTTGTAACAGAGAGATTCCAGTGCATGGTAACATATGATTATAGGTTCATTTAAGGTAAACCTTATTACTAATTGGGTGGCCATGGCATGCTATGCTAGGTGTTAACCATGGTCTATGAAGTGCATAAAATGATTTAGAGAAATCATTTATGGTAAGAAATAGTTCTGATGATATTAAGAGTTGATATCATATCTCATTGCCAATTAGTGATGAGCCTAGTAAGTCACACACATACACAAGTTATCACCTAATTAAATATGATTTAATTTATTAATTAAAGAGTTTAATTGATTAATTAAATAGGTTTGGTTTGCAATTAGATTGCAAAGTCCTTAGCATGACTTGAAACCAAATCTAGATTATTGGATGTATAGTATAAGTTAAATTTATATTTAAAGTGTTTAAATATGAATTTAATTAATGAGAAATTAATTAATAGAGATTAATTAATTAATTTATATTTGATATAAATTGATTAGAAGAAGAGAAATAATTATTTTGGGTTAAGAACTCAAAATTAAGACACAGGGCATTTTGGTCATTTCACAGGGTGACATGTGGCACCATGTGATGGTGACATATGGCACTACACATAAACTTGCCAAATGTTTTTTAATCATGTAAGATGAATAAAATTAACATTAAATATAGGTTTGACACTTGGCACAATGTGATTGGGTCAATTAAACCTAGAACCAATCAGAGGGTGACATGTGGCACGGGTTTAATGTGTTGACCTAGCTATATAAGTGTTGTTATGAAGAGAAAAAATACAACCAGTGGCTACTCCTCCTTTGTCACGCCATTTTGAAGCTCTCCATCTCTTCTTCTTCATCTCTCATCAATTCAAAGAGATTAGCAAGCAATCTCTTGAATTAAAAATATTAGAAATCGTTTCTAGTGTCATGTTTACATCTTTAATCTCTTAAAAGGCGTAACTTAATTTTTTAATTAATAGAAAAAGCTATAGAAGCAGTATAAGGGATACTATAGGTTTTATTGGTTTGGACAATCTAGAGGGACAACATCTGGAGTCCAGAAGACGCAACTCAAAGGCGCAAATACACTGCAAAGGCATCAAGAGGTTAGTGTGTTTGTTCTTGATTTAATCTAGGGTTCTAAAATTAATCTGATTAATTTTAAAATCTTAAATGGAAAATACAGATCCAAAAACATATTAAAAGAGTTTTAATATGTTGTTTATCATTGAAATCAAATAGATAAAAATAAATCTTGTATGATACATGTGACCCTAGGTGAAATATTTTTGAATTCAATGGTATAAACTTGTGTTTTTCACGCTTCCGCTCCTTCAGTCCCATATTCAGTCCATATGATTCTGTCATAGGTTACTGTAGGCACATAAAAAATCTTAAAATGTGATTTAATTAAAAAACATACACAAATATAATGAGAATGATGTTAACCCTTGAACATTATTTATAAAATCTCTTATAGTATATATACAAGTTTTACTTTTATTCTTTTTAAATTATTAGTGCACCACTAAGCTATAAAGCTTAGCGTGTAGGTTTTTCCTCAGAGGTACAAAAGGTAAGGAGTAGGTAGGCGGAGACAGGAGAGGAGGGAGTGGATCTGCAGGAAAGTTCAAGTCACCTCATGCTTGGACTTTATGGTAGATGCACTACTAATAGTAGATGCATTTTGGTCACTCATTTTGTATTCCAATTGTCATGTACCTAAACATTTGATGTAAATTTATTTTGGATCATCAGAATTAAGTACAAACATACTTTGCTACATTTACAAATTTATGTCTGAATATATGTTATGTAAATATTCATATATGATGAAGAAATGAATTTAATTACAAGTATAATGAGAGTTGATTATCAATATTGTTGCAATTGAAATATGATTATTGACAAGTGGATGTTGAAAGTTTAGGGGAAACTCTTGCAGTTTTTCCCTTTGAAATTTATGATTGAAAATTAAAAGTAATCATTAAGGAAGAAAATTGTTCAAATACAAGTTTAGGTGCTCATAGCACAGAATGTGGCATTCTTTTGCTCAATTTCACTGTAGATCAGGTAGGGGGAATTATATTTAGTGGTATCAGAGCTTTGGTTTATGTGTTCCTAGACCTAGATAGATAGAGAGACATGACATGTGTGTGATCATGCATTGCATCTATAGGGAATTGAGGTGACACTTATGCAGATCTACTCTCCTGTCTATTTTAGGTTAAAGAATGGAGTTAGAATCAGAGAGGGCTATTCATGAGGAGGTAGAAAGTCATGCCCCTGGTAGTAGGAGTGACAAAGGCATGAGAGATCCAGCTGCATAAGCATTCGGACAGCCTGCACAGCCACAGCAGTTATTTTTCCAACAAATGACTAATTTCTTTAGACAGATGACAGGAGCCATCCCAAAGGCTCAGCCTTCACAGAAGTCCCACTCAGAGAAGCTTAGGAAATATGGGGTAATGGATTTTAAGGAAAAGAAAGAAGATAATTCAGCAGCTACTGAGTATTAGTTGGAGAGGACAGAGAGAATTCTTCAGCAGTTGCATTGTACTCCTCAGCAGAGTTTATAGTGTGCAGTTGCATTACTTTAGGAAGATGCATATCAGTGGTGGGACACAGTATCACACGTGGTCTAGCCTACTGAGTTGGCCTAAAAGTTCTTTCTGGCTGAGTTCAGGAAAGAATATATTAGCCATATCTATCTTGAAGATAGGACGAGAGAATTTATTAACTTAGGGCTGAGACACCTCACTGTGGCAAAATATGAAAGGTAGTTTGTTCGGCTAAGCAGATTTGCTAGGGAGATTATGCCTACAGAGGCTGACAGATGCAAGAGATTTATAGAGGGTCTTAATGATAATATTAAGCTCCACATCATAGCACTACAGATGAAGGACTTCACTTAGCTAGTTGCTGCAGCTATGAGTGTTGACTGGGTCAGAGATAGTGAGTAGAGCAGAAGGACCCAAGAGCAGTAGAAGAGAGGTCTTGGGTAGTCTAGTTCCACCTATACAGCTAGTAAGAGGCCCAAGAGACCCCAAGGACAGGCACAGTCCCAAATACAGCGACACGGGTCTACATTCAGGAGGAGTCAGCCAGTAGCTTCAATGGCTAATGCTTCAGGGTCTGCAGTGAGGCGACCAGCCCCAGCCACATGCGGCCATTGTGGCTAATGCTTCAGGGATTGTCCTTTGAGAATTCAAGAACATGAGTTTCCAGCTAATTTGATTGCATTATCTTTTCATGAGTTTGATGTGATTTTGGGGATGGATTGGTTGTCAAAACACCAAGTTATTGTGGATTATTGTCTAAAAAGAATCACATTGAGAACTTCTGACAATGAAGAGGTGACAGTTGTGAGTGAGAGAACATATTTTCTCTTTAATGTCATATCAGCCATTACAGCAAGAAAGTTGATAAGGAAGGGTTGTGAAGCTTATTTAGCTAGTGTGGTTGATACCAGGAAGGCAAGGCCTAGTATTTGTGACATACCCATGGTGTGTGATTTTCCGAATGTATTTCCTGAAGAATTGCCTGGGTTGCCACCAGAGAGAGAGGTGGAGTTCGCCATTTATGTGATACCTGGTATAGCACCAATATCTATTACTCCTTATAGGATGGCACCCACTGAATTGAAGGAGTTGAAAATACAGTTGCAGGAGTTGCTTGATAAAGGGTTTATATGCCTTAGTATGTTACCTTGGGGAGCACCGGTGTTATTTATTAAGAAGAAAGACGGGACACTTAGATTATGTATTGATAACAGATAACTAAATAGGGTGATTGTGAAGAACAAATATCCCTTGGCCAGATAAATGAATTGTTTGATCACCTAAAGGGAGCAATTATCTTTTCCAAGATTGATCTTAGATTCGAGTATTACCAATTGGGAGTAAAGGAGTCTGATGTGCCTAAAATAACTTTCAAGACCCGCTATGGGCATTATGAGTTCCTGGTGATGCCATTTGGGCTAACTAATGCACCAGCAGCTTTCATGGACCTTATGACTCGCATCTTCCATTCTTACTTGGATCAATTTATAGTGGTCTTCATTAATAACATTTTGGTGTATTCTAGGAACTGGGAGGAACATGATGAACATCTGAGGATTGTACTATAGACATTGAGGGAGAAAAAGCTATATGCTAAGTTGTCCAAGTGTGAGTTCTGGTGGAATGAGATATCTTTCCTTGGACATATAGTTTCAGTTGATGAGATTAGAGTTGATCCCAAAAAGATAGAAACCATCATGGAATGGAAGCCACCTAAGAATGCGATAGAAGTTAGAAGCTTCTTAGGGTTAGCAGGTTACTACCGGAGATTTGTGAAGGGGTTCTCACTCATTGCAATTCCATTAATCAGATTGTTACACAAGAATGTCAAGTTTGAATGGAATGATAAATGCCAAGCAATCTTTGAGAAGTTGAAGGCAATGCTTACAGAAGCACCCATTCTTACATAACCAGTGTCAAAGAAAGACTTTGTGATCTATAGTGATGCCTCGCACAATAGACTGGGGTGTGTGCTAATGCAAGAAGGGAAAGTGGTTGCTTATGCTTCTAGGCAACTTAAGCCACACGAAAAGAATTACCCAACTCACGATTTAGAACCTGCAACAATTGTATTTGCATTAAAGATATGGAGGTATTATCTATATGAGGAGAAGTGTTATATCTATACAGATCACAAAAGTCTCAAATACTTGCCAACTAAGAAGGAACTCAATTTGATGCAAAGAAGATGGATCAAATTCTTGAAAGATTATGATTGCATAATTGATTACCATCCTGAGAAGGCGAATGTAGTAGCTAATGCTTTAAGCAGGAAATCACTGGCTGCCTTGTCCTTTTCCTTATCTGGGACAGCAAAACAAGCTATCGCTGAGTATGAATACTCAGTGGCACACAACTAAGTAAATTCAACTCATTACAAAGCATAATAAACTAAAATATGACAAATTAAAATTTTAATAATCACATGGGTTTTCCAATGTCTCAAGTTAACATGAACCATTTATTTCAAACCATTTTTCACAAATCACAAAATAAAGGTGTTGCCAAGAACACACAGTCTAGACCATGACATAAAATTTCACGATCAATGCTGTATTATACACCACGACAAAGCAAATCACCTCACTAACGGTTATTAGTGAGGGAAGGGCTAGCTAGCTAATGAGTACTCATATAGTCTTACCCACTAACCGTTATTAATGGGAGACATAAGCAATTTTTAATTGCCAAACCCCAAATAGCTGTTACTACCGGGGATTTCCGAACGGGACTGTCATGCTAACTGTGGTTTAAAAACTAATTCATAAAGTTTCCATTCAAATAATTGCATTTCAATTCACTTAACACAAATCATTCAAGAATTTACCCTTAAAGGGTTGGTAACACACCATTCAGAAAGTTCAAAGAGAAAATCACAATTACCACCAAAACATTCAAACTCTCAAAACAATTTACAATATTAAAATTAATTGAATAAAATTAGTTGTGTACAAACCTCTAGTGAGTCACCTCTTTGCCTTGACTCACATTTTTCTTTCCCTCCTTCCCATTCTATTTTTTAACTGAAACATACAATTTACAGTGTTTCAATACCATACCTCATAAGTAATCTAATAATTAAATTCATACACACTTGATTATACTTTTAAACTTGCTTAAAATGGAGTTCTTTGTGTTTGGCATATTGGGGTTACTATTTATTTTACTATTCAAGTCAAAATGTTAACTTTTTCATACTTACTAGGTATGTTAATTTTAATTACCCTCACATACCACATTTTGGGTTACATTTATGTTGGCATTGATTGCCAAATTCAATTCAAAGTCTATTAGGGTTAAATCTCAAAATTTCAGTTTTGGATTACTTGCTTTTACTGTTCTATTGGTCTATCTACAGTGAAAATTTGGCCAACTTTCCTTCATAAAAGTTGTTCTTTAATGTCTTAGCTTTAATTTTCTTTTTTAATCACTTCATTTGGAGTTTTGTAGCTCAAGTTATGCTATTTCTAAGGTGGCTGGCCAGATTGGTTTAAACCAGTGCACTGGTACCATTTTGGCTCGCGCTTTGAGCAACCAAATTTGTTTGACAATTTCACTTGGTTATGGGTAGAATTTGGATTTGTGTTCTTCATGAAAGTTGTAATACTATGTCATAGCTTTCCAATGGTATAAAAATCAGGTCATTTGGACTTATCTACACCAAGTCATGACCATTTGAACATGTACTGTTCATATGGTCAGTTTTGCATAGTGGGAGTGTGCCTAATTCGGATTTAACCTAATTTTACACCAATTTTTGTTCAGTTTTAGGGTAAGGTTTCTTTATCAAAATTGTTGCATTATGACCCTATTTTCATCTCCAATTAGCCTCATACCAATTAGAGCAACAGAATTCAGTTTATGACCATTTAAATGGACAAAGGTCAAGTAGTCCAGATTGGGGCAGCATAACCTTCAATCCCACTTCAATTCCCATGCATCAAATCAACTTTCAAACATGCTAATTAATCAATTTAAATCTCAATTAGGTCAAATTGCATCAATTTACTATTTCCCCCAAATTTCCCCCCCAATTTCCAAAGGCTACGAACCCTAATTCACCAATTTGTCACAATTCATGCAATTTCAATACTTTAAACATACATATAACTTCACCAACCTTAGAATTCATATTCAATTAGGCCAAAGCACACCAAACCCTAAAGTACCATGGCTGGCCGAATTTCATAGGGCCTTTATATGCATGAATTTTTTTCATGTTCTTCAATTGAATTTATCTATTTCACACTCACTACAACCAATTTCACAAGATAGAAAGTTTGGGATTGCTTACCTCAATTGATCACTTCAAGTCTCCCCAAATTCTTCAATTTTCCTTCCCTTTCTTACTCAAATCTTCTTAACAAGGCTCAAACACAAGTTTTACTTAAAGAAAGTAAAGAATTTATGGCTAAATTAGGGTTTACAAAAGCTCAAAATAAGCTTTCATGGTGGATTTTTGAGAGAACATGAGAGAGATGAGAGAGAAAGGGTGACGGGTTGAAGATGAGGGAATGAAGACAATTTTTTTTTCTTAATTTGACTTTTTAATTGTTGGAAATTATCCCAAATTTTTCAAATTTTAAAATTAAAATTTATTGCATCACGCTATGTCATGCATGATGTCATAATTCCTTTAAATTTTTGAATTTTCCATTTCATTTCTCCTTTCCTTTTCTTCACCTCTTCAATTTGAACTTAGTTTACAATATTTTAATTTTCTACATTTTATTGGACATTTAGGCCAAAAGTCATCTCTAAGGGTGAATTGACCGAATTGCCCCTTACCGGTCTAATCCGTTTCTCAAATAGTATTTAATTACTTCCGGAACCCTGATTCAATTATTTGAACTGGTTCTTGATTTTTTTTTCTGTAGTTTTCATAATACCCTTAGCTTCGTAATAATCCTTAGGCCTGGGATGCCATTAGGTCCCACCCAAAAATAGGGCAGCGACTAATCTCGCAGTCACTTCCCTGTACGGTCACCCATTGCTGTGACCCCTGCTCATTTAACTCTTTATGTCTTGTTTTTCTTATTTCCATTTTTCCTTTATATAATTTCTATTAATTTTTGTTTATTGCTTTTCTAGGTGACTTAAATATGGTTCTACGCCTTTTGACTATTCGGACCGGCACTGATCACCGAAACAGTGAAATGTATAGGACTAATGAACATATGGGTGTTACCGTTTTAAGTGCAACCAGAAAGGGCATAATCTAGTGATTGTCCTTTGAGGAAGACAGTGAATGTTGCTGTGAGAGAAGAGGAAGATGAGGTTAAAATTTTTTGTGAAGCCCAAAGGCAAAAAGATGAATATGAAGAGGAGCTTGATGAGGGGCAAAACTATGTGGTTAGAAAGATGATGCTAGCTCCAAAGCAAGAGGATCAAACACAATGCCACCAACTATTCCGAACTAGATGCACTATTAATAATAGAATATTTGGTGTTATTATTGATAGTGGTAATTGTGAAAACATTGTAAGGAAAGAGACTATGAAGAGTTTGGGTTTACCAACCAAAAAGCATCTTAACCCATACATTTTAGGGCGGATCAAGATAACAGCTGACACTATTAAGGTGAATGAAAGGTGTAAGTTTCCCTTCTTCATTGGCCAATACAAAGATGAGGTGTATTATGATGTTGTAGACATGGTTGTGTTCCATTTGTTGTTTGGGAGGCCATGGCAATATGATGTCAATGCATAACACTCCGAAAGAACCAATACCTATAGCATTAAGAAGGAAAGGGTGAAGTATTCCCTTTTGCCATTAAAGAATAAATCAACAAAGAAGGAGGTGCAAACCTTCTTAGAGGTCACTAAAGAGTTCGAGGTGAAGGCTAAGGAAACAAAGCAAGTCCATGCTTTGGTTGTGAAGTAAATCCTTATGGTGGAGTCAAAATCCCAAGTGGAAGAGCCTCCCGAGCTAGTAAAATCATTATTGAAGGAGTTTAAGGAGTTAATGCTAGATGACATACCCGATGGATTGCCTCCCATGCGTGATATCCAACATCACATTGATCTTATTCCAAGTGCTAGCTTGCTAAATTTGCCACACTATTGCATGAGTCCTAAGGAAAGTGAGATACTTAAGGAGAAAGTGGAGGAGCTCCTACGAAAGGGGCCTATCAAGGAAAGCATGAGTCCATTTGTTGTTCCTGCATTGTTAACACTTAAGAAGGATCGGAGTTGGAGGATGTGTGTAGATAACTATGCCATCAATAAGATTACAGTGGGGTATAATTTCCCAATTCCTAGATTGGATGATATGTTGGATCAATTACATGGTGCTAAATGGTTCACCAAGCTAGATTTGAAAAATGGGTACCATCAAATATGCATAAGACCAGGTGATGAATGGAAAACAACATTCAAGATAAAGGATGGGCTTTATGAGTAGCTTGTCACGCCATTTGGGTTGTCAAATGCACCTAATACCTTCATGAGATTAATGAACCAGGTATTGAAGCCTTTTATTGGGCACTTTATGGTTATTTATTTTGATGACATTTTAATATATAGCAAGCCAGAAGAGGACCACTTAATGCACTTGAGGAAGGTGTTTTAGCCCTACAGGAGAACAAGCTATACATTAACCTTAAGAAGTATAGTTTCATGACTAACAAACTACTATTCTTAGGGTATGTTATAAGTGCAGATGGCATACAAGTAGATGAGACAAAGGTCAAAGTAATAAAAAAGTGACCAACCCCTACTACTTTTTCAGAGGTTCGAAGTTTCCATGGGTTGGCCACATTCTATTGGCTATTTAGCAAAGATTTTAGCACCATAGCAATGCTAATGATTGAGTGCCTAAAAAATGGAAAGTTCTAATGGGGTGAGGAGGCCGAAATAGCTTTGCAATTCTCAAGGAAAAGCTTTTTACCACACTGGTGCTAGCTTTACCAAACTTTGAAAAGCTATTTGAGGTGGATTGTGATGCAAGTGGAATCAGGATTGGAGTAGTTGTATCCTAAGAGAAAAGACTTGTGGCATATTTCAGTGAAAAGCTAAGTGATTCTAGGAGGAATTGGAGCACTTACGACAAAGAGTTCTATTCGGTGGTGCATGCTCTTAAAACTTGGGAGCATTATTTGATAGGTAAAAAGTTCATCTTATATTCAGACCACAAGGCCTTGAAGTAACTAAATAGCGAAAAGAGGATTAGTAAGGATATGCATGCAAAGTGGTGCCAATTTTTACAATGATTTCCTTTTAAGCTCAAGAACAAATCCGGAGTTAAAAATTGGGTAGCGGATGCTTTGAGTAGGCATGGAGCATTATTGGTGACTTTGAGTCATGAGATTGTGGGGTTTGAGCAACTAAAGGAACTTTATGCCAATGATGAGGACTTTGGAGAAATATGGAGTAAGTGTTCTCAAGGCCATCCTTATGAAAATTTTTATGTGCTTGATGGGAATTTGATGCATGGGAACCAGCTTTCTCTTCCTCAAACCTCATTACAGAGAAGGTAATCCGAGATCTGCATCGAGGGGACTAGCTAGCCATTTAGGAAGAGATAAGACCATTACAGCAGTGAAAGAAAGATATTTTTGGCCTAAATTGTGCAAGGAGGTAACCAGGTTTGTCATGAAGTGCTTTACTTATCAAGCCTCTAAGGGACAATATCAAAATACTAGTTTATACATGCCTTTGCCTATACCTAAAAATATTTGGGAAGATTTGTCCATGGATTTTGTATTAAGATTGCCAAGAACACAAAAGGGAGTAGATTCTGTATTTGTGGTTTTTGATAGATTTTCCAAGATGGCATATTTTTATTCCTTGTAGAAAGACTCCTGATGCAATTCATGTTGCTAAATTATTCTTCAAGGAAGTGATTAATTTACATGGGGTGCCTAAGTCAATCACTTCATATTGAGATTGTAAGTTCTTGGGACACTTTTAGAGGACCTTTTGGAAACTTTTTTATTCATCTTTGAATTTTAGTAGCACAGCACATCCTTAAAGTGATGGCCAAATCAAAATAATCAATCGCATGTTGGGAAATCTAATTGGAACCATTTGTTAAGATAAACTCAAGCAATAGGATGTGGCTTTGTCCCAAGCTGAATTTTCCTATAATAATGCCATTCATAGCGCTATTGGTAGGTTTTCATTTTCAGTGGTATACAAAAAAATGCCCCAATGTGCTCTTGACTTGGTAAAATTGCTTAAAGAAGATGGAAAGAGTGTAGCAGCCAAGCACATGGCAGAACAAGTTGTTGAGGTGCACAAAGAGGTGAAGTTGAAGCTGTAAGAGGCTAACAAGAAGTATAAAGAAGTAGCTGATAAAGACAAGCGAAAGCAAGTGTTTGAGTTGGGTGACAAAGTGATGGTGTTCCAAAGGCATGAGAGGTTTCTTGTGGTACTTATAGCAAGTTCCAATAGAAGAAATATGGACCTTATGAAATTATCAAACGAATCAATGACAATTCATATGTTGTTGATTTGCCAAATAACATGGGAATTTTGCGTACTTTCAATGCAGTTGATTTGTATCCATACCACTCCATGGATGAGCTTTTGTATTCTCCTAATGACTCAAACTCGAGGTCAGTTTTTTCCCAAGTGGAGGAGATTGATGTGGAATGTATTAGTAATAATTTTATTGAAAATGGGAGAAGCTTCAAAGGAAAAACAAATGAAGTATTCTGGAGTGAAAACGGGAGAAAAACAACAAGTTTGAGGCAAGTTTAGATGGGCAGTAAGAGGAGCTACATTTTTTTTTTTAATTTTTATTATCTTAGTAGTCCTATATCAACTTGGACTCCTTGTTTAACAAGAGTAATTGTTTCATAATTAATTTTGAGGCTTTTCCTGCTCAATTTAGGACTCAATCATATTCCTACTTAGGCTAGGACTAGTTAATTTCCTATTTTATCTTTATCTTCATAATGTATTTGGATTTAATTTAAATTCCTATTTAGTTGAGCTATATTCCTATTAGGATTGAGAGTTTAAAACTCTATAAATACTCCCAAAATCTTCCTATTAGGATTGAGAGTTTAAAACTCTATAAATGCTCCCAAAATTATGTTTTTCAGATTTAGATTTCAATTAATAAATTTTCAGCAAAGATTTTACTCTAAAATTCTTTCTCTCACGTGTGTGTGTGTGTGAGTGAATTATTTAACTTCGCTACGTCAAATTAATCACTATACTATTATTAGGTATAATAATAATTTGCCAAAATCATTAATATTGCCTAAAAAAAAAAATCCTCTCACCATCTGTTGGAAAGGAAATTTAAAAATCTTTGATTTGCGTATGAGAACACCAAGGTTTTTGAGGGGTTTTAAAACTTTCAAAAATCTCAAATTTTCAACTCATTAAATTATTAGGTTTAGAAAGTTTTCCCTTTACTTATAGAAAATAAATTTTTATTTTCTATTTTTCATTTTTTAAGAAAACTCTAATTTTTATTTTTATGTGAAACAAGGAAAAAATAAAAAAATAAACGTATTCACTTATAAATGATATAAAATAATTTTCTAATTCAAAAAAATTATTCATATCTTTTATAATTTTAAAAAAATAAATCATTGTAAAATGTATTTAGAAACTTATATTATTTTTAAAATTTCTTTAATATGTGTTGTTATTATTTTTTTAATTTTATATATGTCATTCATTTATTTTATAATAATATAATTAATTTTTTTTATCATAATAAATAAATATTTTTTTAAATAATTATTTAATTTTCATTATAAAAAAGTTATTGTATACTTTTGCTTATAAAAAATTCATTATTTTTCTTTTGAAAAATAGTTGAAAAACTTTTTTTTTTTATCAAGGAAAACAGTAGAAAAAAAATTTAAATTTATTTTTCTAAATATTCGTTAAATTTTAGAAAACTGTTACATGTAAATACAAAACTCTATTTTTTAATTTTCTTTAAAAAAATTCAGAAAATTAGCTACTGTTTTCCATAAGTTCCTGGCCAGGACAGATAGATTTATTCAGAAAAGAGTTTCTGATGAGAAAAATCTTTTTAATCAAGAACTGGAATTAAAAGAAAACATAATATTCATAGCAAATGGAGTTTGACATAAACCATGACTCCAGCTTGAGTTGGGATTTTGTAACAGAGAGATTCCAGTGCATGGTAACATATGATTATAGGTTCATTTAAGGTAAACCTTATTACTAATTGGGTGGCCATGGCATGCTATGCTAGGTGTTAACCATGGTCTATGAAGTGCATAAAATGATTTAGAGAAATCATTTATGGTAAGAAATAGTTCTGATGATATTAAGAGTTGATATCATATCTCATTGCCAATTAGTGATGAGCCTAGTAAGTCACACACATACACAAGTTATCACCTAATTAAATATGATTTAATTTATTAATTAAAGAGTTTAATTGATTAATTAAATAGGTTTGGTTTGCAATTAGATTGCAAAGTCCTTAGCATGACTTGAAACCAAATCTAGATTATTGGATGTATAGTATAAGTTAAATTTATATTTAAAGTGTTTAAATATGAATTTAATTAATGAGAAATTAATTAATAGAGATTAATTAATTAATTTATATTTGATATAAATTGATTAGAAGAAGAGAAATAATTATTTTGGGTTAAGAACTCAAAATTAAGACACAGGGCATTTTGGTCATTTCATTGTGGTGACATGTGGCACCATGTGATGGTGACATATGGCACTACACATAAACTTGCCAAATGTTTTTTAATCATGTAAGATGAATAAAATTAACATTAAATATAGGTTTGACACTTGGCACAATGTGATTGGGTCAATTAAACCTAGAACCAATCAGAGGGTGACATGTGGCAAGGGTTTAATGTGTTGACCTAGCTATATAAGTGTTGTTATGAAGAGAAAAAATACAACCAGTGGCTACTCCTCCTTTGTCACGCCATTTTGAAGCTCTCCATCTCTTCTTCTTCATCTCTCATCAATTCAAAGAGATTAGCAAGCAATCTCTTGAATTAAAAATATTAGAAATCGTTTCTAGTGTCATGTTTACATCTTTAATCTCTTAAAAGGCAGAACTTAATTTTTTAATTAATAGAAAAAGCTTTAGAAGCTGTTTAAGGGCTACTATAGTTGTTCTTTGTTTGGACAAGCTAGAGGGACAACATCCGTGTCCTCAAGACGCATCTCAAAGGCGCAAATACACTGCAAAGGCATCAAGAGGTTAGTGTGTTTGTTCTTGATTTAATCTAGGGTTCTAAAATTAATCTGATTAATTTTAAAATCTTAAATGGAAAATACAGATCCAAAAACATATTAAAAGAGTTTTAATATGTTGTTTATCATTGAAATCAAATAGATAAAAATAAATCTTGTATGATACATGTGACCCTAGGTGAAATATTTTTGAATTCAATGGTATAAACTTGTGTTTTTCACGCTTCCGCTCCTTCAGTCCCATATTCAGTCCATATGATTCTGTCATAGGTTACTGTAGGCACATAACAAATCTTAAAATGTGATTTAATTAAAAAACATACACAAATATAATGAGAATGATGTTAACCCTTGAACATTATTTATAAAATCTCTTATAGTATATATACAAGTTTTACTTTTATTCTTTTTAAATTATTAGTGCACCACTAAGCTATAAAGCTTAGCGTGTAGGTTTTTCCTCGCGTAGGTACAAAAGGTAAGGAGTAGGTAGGCAGAGACAGGAGAGGAGGGAGTGGATCTGCAGGAAAGTTCGAAGTCACCTCATGCTTGGACTTTATGGTAGATGCACTACTAATAGTAGATGCATTTTGGTCACTCATTTTTGTATTCCAATTGTCATGTACCTAAACATTTGATGTAAATTTATTTTGGATCACTGTAAATTAAGTACAAACATACTTTGCTACATTTACAAATTTATGTCTGAATATATGTTATGTAAATATTCATATATGATGAAGAAATGAATTTAATTACAAGTATAATGAGAGTTGATTATCAATATTGTTGCAATTGAAATATGATTATTGACAAGTGGATGTTGAAAGTTTAGGGGAAACTCTTGCAGTTTTTCCTTTGAAATTTATGATTGAAAATTAAAAGTAATCATTAAGGAAGAAAATTGTTCAAATACAAGTTTAGGTGCTCATAGCACAGAATGTGGCATTCTTTTGCTCAATTTCACTGTAGATCAGGTAGGGGGAATTATATTTAGTGGTATCAGAGCTTTGGTTTATGTGTTCCTAGACCTAGATAGATAGAGAGACATGACATGTGTGTGATCATGCATTGCATCTATAGGGAATTGAGGTGACACTTATGCATCTACTCTCCGTCTATTTTAGGTTAAAGAATGGAGTTAGAATCAGAGAGGGCTATTCATGAGGAGGTAGAAAGTCATGCCCCTGGTAGTAGGAGTGACAAAGGCATGAGAGATCCAGCTGCATAAGCATTCGGACAGCCTGCACAGCCACAGCAGTTATTTTTCCAACAAATGACTGATTTCTTTAGACAGATGACAGGAGCCATCCCAAAGGCTCAGCCTTCACAGAAGTCCCACTCAGAGAAGCTTAGGAAATATGGGGTAATGGATTTTAAGGAAAAGAAAGAAGATAATTCAGCAGCTACTGAGTATTAGTTGGAGAGGACAGCGAGAATTCTTCAAATAGCTTGCATTGTACTCCTCACAGAGTTTATAGTGTGCGCTTGCATTACTTTAGGAAGATGCATATCGCTGGTGGGACACAAGATCACACGTGGTCTAGCCTCATCGAGTTGGCCTAAAAGTTCTTTCTCCGAAGTTCAGGAAAGAATATATTAGCCATATCTATCTTGAAGATAGGACGAGAGAATTTATTAACTTAGGGCTGAGACACCTCACTGTGGCAAAATATGAAAGGTAGTTTGTTCGGCTAAGCAGATTTGCTAGGGAGATTATGCCTACAGAGGCTGACAGATGCAAGAGATTTATAGAGGGTCTTAATGATAATATTAAGCTCCACATCATAGCACTACAGATGAAGGACTTCACTTAGCTAGTTGCTGCAGCTATGAGTGTTGACTGGGTCAGAGATAGTGAGTAGAGCAGAAGGACCCAAGAGCAGTAGAAGAGAGGTCTTGGGTAGTCTAGTTCCACCTATACAGCTAGTAAGAGGCCCAAGAGACCCCAAGGACAGCACACCCCAAATACAATGACACGGGTCTACATTCAGAGGAGTCACCAAGAGCTTCAATGGCTAATGCTTCAGTGGTCTCAGTGAGGCGACCAAATTTCACCACATGCGTACATTGTGGCTAATGCTTCAGGGATTGTCCTTTGAGAATTCAAGAACATGAGTTTCCAGCTAATTTGATTGCATTATCTTTTCATGAGTTTGATGTGATTTTGGGGATGGATTGGTTGTCAAAACACCAAGTTATTGTGGATTATTGTCTAAAAAGAATCACATTGAGAACTTCTGACAATGAAGAGGTGACAGTTGTGAGTGAGAGAACATATTTTCTCTTTAATGTCATATCAGCCATTACAGAAAGAAATTTGATAAGGAAGGGTTGTGAAGCTTATTTAGCTAGTGTGGTTGATACCAGGAAGGCAAGGCCTAGTATTTGTGACATACCCATGGTGTGTGATTTTCCGAATGTATTTCCTGAAGAATTGCCTGGGTTGCCACCAGAGAGAGAGGTGGAGTTCGCCATTTATGTGATACCTGGTATAGCACCAATATCTATTACTCCTTATAGGATGGCACCCACTGAATTGAAGGAGTTGAAAATACAGTTGCAGGAGTTGCTTGATAAAGGGTTTATATGCCTTAGTATGTTACCTTGGGGAGCACCGGTGTTATTTATTAAGAAGAAAGACGGGACACTTAGATTATGTATTGATAACAGATAACTAAATAGGGTGATTGTGAAGAACAAATATCCCTTGGCCAGGATAAATGAATTGTTTGATCAGCTAAAGGGAGCAATTATCTTTTCCAAGATTGATCTTAGATTCGAGTATTACCAATTGGGAGTAAAGGAGTCTGATGTGCCTAAAATAACTTTCAAGACCCGCTATGGGCATTATGAGTTCCTGGTGATGCCATTTGGGCTAACTAATGCACCAGCAGCTTTCATGGACCTTATGACTCGTGATCTTCCATTCTTACTTGGATCAATTTATAGTGGTCTTCATTAATAACATTTTGGTGTATTCTAGGAACTGGGAGGAACATGATGAACATCTGAGGATTGTACTATAGACATTGAGGGAGAAAAAGCTATATGCTAAGTTGTCCAAGTGTGAGTTCTGGTGGAATGAGATATCTTTCCTTGGACATATAGTTTCAGTTGATGAGATTAGAGTTGATCCCAAAAAGATAGAAACCATCATGGAATGGAAGCCACCTAAGAATGCGATAGAAGTTAGAAGCTTCTTAGGGTTAGCAGGTTACTACCGGAGATTTGTGAAGGGGTTCTCACTCATTGCAATTCCATTAATCAGATTGTTACACAAGAATGTCAAGTTTGAATGGAATGATAAATGCCAAGCAATCTTTGAGAAGTTGAAGGCAATGCTTACAGAAGCACCCATTCTTACATAACCAGTGTCAAAGAAAGACTTTGTGATCTATAGTGATGCCTCGCACAATAGACTGGGGTGTGTGCTAATGCAAGAAGGGAAAGTGGTTGCTTATGCTTCTAGGCAACTTAAGCCACACGAAAAGAATTACCCAACTCACGATTTAGAACCTGCAACAATTGTATTTGCATTAAAGATATGGAGGTATTATCTATATGAGGAGAAGTGTTATATCTATACAGATCACAAAAGTCTCAAATACTTGCCAACTAAGAAGGAACTCAATTTGATGCAAAGAAGATGGATCAAATTCTTGAAAGATTATGATTGCATAATTGATTACCATCCTGAGAAGGCGAATGTAGTAGCTAATGCTTTAAGCAGGAAATCACTGGCTGCCTTGTCCTTTTCCTTATCTGGGACAAAGAAACAAGCTATCACGAGTATGAATACTCAAGGCACACAACTAAGTAAATTCAACTCATTACAAAGCATAATAAACTAAAATATGACAAATTAAAATTTTAATAATCACATGGGGTGTTTTCCAATGTCTCAAGTTAACATGAACCATTTATTTCAAACCATTTTTCACAAATCACAAAATAAAGGTGTTGCCAAGAACACACAGTCTAGACCATGACATAAAATTTCACGATCAATGCTGTATTATACACCACGACAAAGCAAATCACCTCACTAACGGTTATTAGTGAGGGAAGGGCTAGCTAGCTAATGAGTACTCATATAGTCTTACCCACTAACCGTTATTAATGGGAGACATAAGCAATTTTTAATTGCCAAACCCCAAATAGCTGTTACTACCGGGGATTTCCGAACGGGACTGTCATGCTAACTGTGGTTTAAAAACTAATTCATAAAGTTTCCATTCAAATAATTGCATTTCAATTCACTTAACACAAATCATTCAAGAATTTACCCTTAAAGGGTTGGTAACACACCATTCAGAAAGTTCAAAGAGAAAATCACAATTACCACCAAAACATTCAAACTCTCAAAACAATTTACAATATTAAAATTAATTGAATAAAATTAGTTGTGTATTAAACCTCTAGTGAGTCACCTCTTTGCCTTGACTCACATTTTTCTTTCCCTCCTTCCCATTCTATTTTTTAACTGAAACATACAATTTACAGTGTTTCAATACCATACCTCATAAGTAATCTAATAATTAAATTCATACACACTTGATTATACTTTTAAACTTGCTTAAAATGGAGTTCTTTGTGTTTGGCATATTGGGGTTACTATTTATTTTACTATTCAAGTCAAAATGTTAACTTTTTCATACTTACTAGGTATGTTAATTTTAATTACCCTCACATACCACATTTTGGGTTACATTTATGTTGGCATTGATTGCCAAATTCAATTCAAAGTCTATTAGGGTTAAATCTCAAAATTTCAGTTTTGGGTTACTTGCTTTTACTGTTCTATTGGTCTATCTACAGTGAAAATTTGGCCAACTTTCCTTCATAAAAGTTGTTCTTTAATGTCTTAGCTTTAATTTTCTTTTTTAATCACTTCATTTGGAGTTTTGTAGCTCAAGTTATGCTATTTCTAAGGTGGCTGGCCAGATTGGTTTAAACCCAGAATTCTGGGTACCATTTTGGCTCTGGCAGTTTTGAGCAACCAAATTTGGTTGACAATTTCACTTGGTTATGGGTAGAATTTGGATTTGTGTTCTTCATGAAAGTTGTAATACTATGTCATAGCTTTCCAATGGTATAAAAATCAGGTCATTTGGACTTATCTACACCAAGTCATGACCATTTGAACATGTACTGTTCATATGGTCAGTTTTGCATAGTGGGAGTGTGCCTAATTCGGATTTAACCTAATTTTACACCAATTTTTGTTCAGTTTTAGGGTAAGGTTTCTTTATCAAAATTGTTGCATTATGACCCTATTTTCATCTCCAATTAGCCTCATACCAATTAGAGCAACAGAATTCAGTTTATGACCATTTAAATGGACAAAGGTCAAGTAGTCCAGATTGGGGCAGCATAACCTTCAATCCCACTTCAATTCCCATGCATCAAATCAACTTTCAAACATGCTAATTAATCAATTTAAATCTCAATTAGGTCAAATTGCATCAATTTACTATTTCCCCCAAATTTCCCCCCCAATTTCCAAAGGCTACGAACCCTAATTCACCAATTTGTCACAATTCATGCAATTTCAATACTCTAAACATACATATAACTTCACCAACCTTAGAATTCATATTCAATTAGGCCAAAGCACACCAAACCCTAAAGTACCATGGCTGGCCGAATTTCATAGGGCCTTTATATGCATGAATTTTTTTCATGTTCTTCAATTGAATTTATCTATTTCACACTCACTACAACCAATTTCACAAGATAGAAAGTTTGGGATTGCTTACCTCAATTGATCACTTCAAGTCTCCCCAAATTCTTCAATTTTCCTTCCCTTTCTTACTCAAATCTTCTTAACAAGGCTCAAACACAAGTTTTACTTAAAGAAAGTAAAGAATTTATGGCTAAATTAGGGTTTACAAAAGCTCAAAATAAGCTTTCATGGTGGATTTTTGAGAGAACATGAGAGAGATGAGAGAGAAAGGGTGACGGGTTGAAGATGAGGGAATGAAGACAATTTTTTTTTCTTAATTTGACTTTTTAATTGTTGGAAATTATCCCAAATTTTTCAAATTTTAAAATTAAAATTTATTGCATCACGCTATGTCATGCATGATGTCATAATTCCTTTAAATTTTTGAATTTTCCATTTCATTTCTCCTTTCCTTTTCTTCACCTCTTCAATTTGAACTTAGTTTACAATATTTTAATTTTCTACATTTTATTGGACATTTAGGCCAAAAGTCATCTCTAAGGGTGAATTGACCGAATTGCCCCTTACCGGTCTAATCCGTTTCTCAAATAGTATTTAATTACTTCCGGAACCCTGATTCAATTATTTGAACTGGTTCTTGATTTTTTTTTCTGTAGTTTTCATAATACCCTTAGCTTCGTAATAATCCTTAGGCCTGGGATGCCATTAGGTCCCACCCAAAAATAGGGCAGCGACTAATCTCGCAGTCACTTCCCTGTACGGTCACCCATTGCTGTGACCCCTGCTCATTTAACTCTTTATGTCTTGTTTTTCTTATTTCCATTTTTCCTTTATATAATTTCTATTAATTTTTGTTTATTGCTTTTCTAGGTGACTTAAATATGGTTCTACGCCTTTTGACTATTCGGACCGGCACTGATCACCGAAACAGTGAAATGTATAGGACTAATGAACATATGGGTGTTACCGTTTTAAGTGCAACCAGAAAGGGCATAATCTAGTGATTGTCCTTTGAGGAAGACAGTGAATGTTGTTGTGAGAGAAGAGGAAGATGAGGTTAAAATTTTTTGTGAAGCCCAAAGGCAAAAAGATGAATATGAAGAGGAGCTTGATGAGGGGCAAAACTATGTGGTTAGAAGGATGATGCTAGCTCCAAAGCAAGAGGATCAAACACAATGCCACCAACTATTCCGAACTAGATGCACTATTAATAATAGAATATTTGGTGTTATTATTGATAGTGGTAATTGTGAAAACATTGTAAGGAAAGAGACTATGAAGAGTTTGGGTTTACCAACCAAAAAGCATCTTAACCCATACATTTTAGGGCGGATCAAGATAACAGCTGACACTATTAAGGTGAATGAAAGGTGTCAGTTTCCTTCTTCATTGGCCAATACAAAGATGAGGTGTATTATGATGTTGTAGACATGGTTGTGTTCCATTTGTTGTTTGGGAGGCCATGGCAATATGATGTCAATGCATAACA
This sequence comes from Hevea brasiliensis, assembly GCF_030052815.1. Taxonomy (NCBI): domain Eukaryota; kingdom Viridiplantae; phylum Streptophyta; class Magnoliopsida; order Malpighiales; family Euphorbiaceae; genus Hevea; species Hevea brasiliensis. The sequence goes on along the minus strand of NC_079509.1, from coordinate 53,509,259 downwards.
CTCCGAAAGAACCAATACCTATAGCATTAAGAAGGAAAGGGTGAAGTATTCCCTTTTGCCATTAAAGAATAAATCAACAAAGAAGGAGGTGCAAACCTTCTTAGAGGTCACTAAAGAGTTCGAGGTGAAGGCTAAGGAAACAAAGCAAGTCCATGCTTTGGTTGTGAAGTAAATCCTTATGGTGGAGTCAAAATCCCAAGTGGAAGAGCCTCCCGAGCTAGTAAAATCATTATTGAAGGAGTTTAAGGAGTTAATGCTAGATGACATACCCGATGGATTGCCTCCCATGCGTGATATCCAACATCACATTGATCTTATTCCAAGTGCTAGCTTGCTAAATTTGCCACACTATTGCATGAGTCCTAAGGAAAGTGAATACTTAAGGAGAAAGTGGAAGAGTTCTTACGAAAGGGGCCTATCAAGGAAAGCATGAGTCCATGTGTTGTTCCTACATTGTTAACACTTAAGAAGGATTGGAGTTGGAGGATGTGTGTAGATAGCTGTGCCATCAACAAGATTACAGTGGGGTATAATTTCCCAATTCCTAGATTGGATGATATGTTGGATCAATTACATGGTGCTAGATGGTTCACCAAGCTAGATTTGAAAAATGGGTACCATTAAATATGTATAAAACCTGGTGATGAATGAAAAACAGCATTCAAGACAAAGGATGGGCTTTATGAGTAGCTTGTCATGCCATTTGGGTTGTCAAATGCACCTAGTACCTTCATGAGATTAATGAACCAGGTATTGAAGCCTTTTATTGGGCACTTTATGGTTATTTATTTTGATGACATTTTAATATATAATAAGTCAGAAGAGGACCACTTAATGCACTTGAGGAAGGTGATTTAGCCTTGCAGGAGAACAAGCTATATATTAACCTTAAGAAGTATAGTTTCATGACAAACAAACTACTATTCTTAGGGTGTGTTATAAGCGCAGAAGGCATACAAGTAGATGAGACAAAGGTCAAAGTAATCAAAAAGTGGCCAACCCCTACTACTTTTTCAGAGGTTCGAAGTTTCCATGAGTTGGCCACATTCTATTGGCTATTTATCAAAGATTTTAGCACCATAGCAATGCTAATGACTAAGTGCCTAAAGAATGGAAAGTTCTAATGGGGTGAGGAGGCCAAAAATAGCTTTGCAATTCTCAAGAAAAAGCTTTTTACCACACCAATGCTGGCTTTACCAAACTTTGAAAAGTTATTTGAGGTGGATTGTGATGCAAGTGGAATCAGGATTGGAGTAGTTTTATCCTAAGAGAAAAGACTTGTGGCATATTTCAGTGAAAAGCTAAGTGATGCTAAGAGGAATTGGAGCACCTATGACAAAGAGTTCTATTCGGTGGTGCGTGCTCTTAAAACTTAGGAGCATTATTTGATAGGTAAAAAGTTCATCTTATATTCAAACCGTAAGGCCTTGAAGTAACTAAATAGCCAAAAGAGGATTAGCAAGGATATGCATGCAAAGTGGTGCCAATTCTTACAATGATTTCCTTTTAGGCTCAAGAACAAATCCGGAGTTCAAAATTGGGTAGCGGATGCTTTGAGTAGGCGTGGAGCATTATAGGTGACTTTGAGCCATGAGATTGTGGGGTTTGAGCAACTAAAGGAACTTTATGCCAATGATGAGGACTTTGGAGAAATATGGAGTAAGTGTTCTTAAGGCCATCCTTATGAAAATTTTTATGTGCTTGATGGGAATTTGATGCATGGGAACCAGCTTTCTCTTCCTCAAACCTCATTACAGGAGAAGGTAATCCGAGATCTGCATCGAGGGGGACTAGCTAGCCATTTAGGAAGAGATAAGACCATTACAGCAGTGAAAGAAAGATATTTTTGGCCTAAATTGTGCAAGGAGGTAACCAGGTTTGTCATGAAGTGCTTTACTTATCAAGCCTCTAAGGGACAATATCAAAATACTAGTTTATACATGCCTTTGCCTATACCTAAAAATATTTGGGAAGATTTGTCCATGGATTTTGTATTAAGATTGCCAAGAACACAAAAGGGAGTAGATTCTGTATTTGTGGTTTTTGATAGATTTTCCAAGATGGCACATTTTTATTCCTTGTAGAAAGACTCCTGATGCAATTCATGTTGCTAAATTATTCTTCAAGGAAGTGATTAATTTACATGGGGTGCCTAAGTCAATCACTTCATATTGAGATTGTAAGTTCTTGGGACACTTTTAGAGGACCTTTTGGAAACTTTTTTATTCATCTTTGAATTTTAGTAGCACAGCACATCCTTAAAGTGATGGCCAAATCAAAATAATCAATCGCATGTTGGGAAATCTAATTGGAACCATTTGTTAAGATAAACTCAAGCAATAGGATGTGGCTTTGTCCCAAGCTGAATTTTCCTATAATAATGCCATTCATAGCGCTATTGGTAGGTTTTCATTTTCAGTGGTATACAAAAAAATGCCCCAATGTGCTCTTGACTTGGTAAAATTGCTTAAAGAAGATGGAAAGAGTGTAGCAGCACACATGGCAGAACAAGTTGTTGAGGTGCACAAAGAGGTGAAGTTGAAGCTGTAAGAGGCTAACAAGAAGTATAAAGAAGTAGCTGATAAAGACAAGCGAAAGCAAGTGTTTGAGTTGGGTGACAAAGTGATGGTGTTCCAAAGGCATGAGAGGTTTCTTGTGGGTACTTATAGCAAGTTCCAATAGAAGAAATATGGACCTTATGAAATTATCAAACGAATCAATGACAATTCATATGTTGTTGATTTGCCAAATAACATGGGAATTTTGCGTACTTTCAATGCAGTTGATTTGTATCCATACCACTCCATGGATGAGCTTTTGTATTCTCCTAATGACTCAAACTCGAGGTCAGTTTTTTCCCAAGTGGAGGAGATTGATGTGGAATGTATTAGTAATAATTTTATTGAAAAATGGGAGAAGCTTCAAAGGAAAAAACAAATGAAGTATTCTGGAGTGAAAACGGGAGAAAAACAACAAGTTTGAGGCAAGTTTAGATGGGCAGTAAGAGGAGCTACATTTTTTTTTTTAATTTTTATTATCTTAGTAGTCCTATATCAACTTGGACTCCTTGTTTAACAAGAGTAATTGTTTCATAATTAATTTTGAGGCTTTTCCTGTTCAATTTAGGACTCAATCATATTCCTACTTAGGCTAGGACTAGTTAATTTCCTATTTTATCTTTATCTTCATAATGTATTTGGATTTAATTTAAATTCCTATTTAGTTGAGCTATATTCCTATTAGGATTGAGAGTTTAAAACTCTATAAATACTCCCAAAATCTTCCTATTAGGATTGAGAGTTTAAAACTCTATAAATGCTCCCAAAATTATGTTTTTCAGATTTAGATTTCAATTAATAAATTTTCAGCAAAGATTTTACTCTAAAATTCTTTCTCTCACGTGTGTGTGTGTGTGAGTGAATTATTTAACTTCGCTACGTCAAATTAATCACTATACTATTATTAGGTATAATAATAATTTGCCAAAATCATTAATATTGCCTAAAAAAAAAAATCCTCTCACCATCTGTTGGAAAGGAAATTTAAAAATCTTTGATTTGCGTATGAGAACACCAAGGTTTTTGAGGGGTTTTAAAACTTTCAAAAATCTCAATTTTTCAACTCATTACATTATTAGGCTTAGAAAGTTTTCCCTTTACTTATAGAAAATAAAATTTTATTTTCTATTTTTTATTTTTTAAGAAAACTCTAGTTTTTATTTTTATGTGAAACAAGCAAAAAATAAAAAAAAATAAACGTATTCACTTATAAATAATATAAAATAACTTTCTAATTCAAAAAAATTATTGATATCTTTTATAATTTTAAAAAAATAAATCATTGTAAAATGTATTTAAAAACTTATTTATTTTTAAAATTTCTTTAATATGTGTTGTTATTATTTTTTTTAATTTTATATATGTCTTTTATAATAATATAATTAATTTTTTTACCATAATAAATAAATATTTTTTAAAATAATTATTTAATTTTCATTATAAAAAAGTTATTGTATACTTTTGCTTATAAAAAAGTCATTATTTTTCTTTTGAAAAATAGTTGAAAAACTTTTTTTTTTTTATAAAGGAAAACAGTAGAAAAAAATTTAAATTTATTTTTCTAAATATTCGTTAAATTTTAGAAAACTATTACATGTAAATACAAAACTCTATTTTTTAATTTTCTTTAAAAAAATTCAGAAAATTAGCTACTGTTTTCCATAAGTTCCTGGCCAGGACAGATAGATTTATTCAGAAAAGAGTTTCTGATGAGAAAAATCTTTTTAATCAAGAACTGGAATTAAAAGAAAACATAATATTCATAGCAAATGGAGTTTGACATAAACCATGACTCAAATTGAGTTGGGATTTTGTAACAGAGAGATTCCAGGCATGGTAACATATGATTATAGGTTCATTTAAGGTAAACCTTATTACTAATTGGGTGGCCATGGCATGCTATGCTAGGTGTTAACCATGGTCTATGAAGTGCATAAAATGATTTAGAGAAATCATTTATGGTAAGAAATAGTTCTGATGATATTAAGAGTTGATATCATATCTCATTGCCAATTAGTGATGAGCCTAGTAAGTCACACACATACACAAGTTATCACCTAATTAAATATGATTTAATTTATTAATTAAAGAGTTTAATTGATTAATTAAATAGGTTTGGTTTGCAATTAGATTGCAAAGTCCTTAGCATGACTTGAAACCAAATCTAGATTATTGGATGTATAGTATAAGTTAAATTTATATTTAAAGTGTTTAAATATGAATTTAATTAATGAGAAATTAATTAATAGAGATTAATTAATTAATTTATATTTGATATAAATTGATTAGAAGAAGAGAAATAATTATTTTGGGTTAAGAACTCAAAATTAAGACACAGGGCATTTTGGTCATTTCACAGGGTGACATGTGGCACCATGTGATGGTGACATATGGCACTACACATAAACTTGCCAAATGTTTTTTAATCATGTAAGATGAATAAAATTAACATTAAATATAGGTTTGACACTTGGCACAATGTGATTGGGTCAATTAAACCTAGAACCAATCAGAGGGTGACATGTGGCAAGGGTTTAATGTGTTGACCTAGCTATATAAGTGTTGTTATGAAGAGAAAAAATACAACCAGTGGCTACTCCTCCTTTGTCACGCCATTTTGAAGCTCTCCATCTCTTCTTCTTCATCTCTCATCAATTCAAAGAGATTAGCAAGCAATCTCTTGAATTAAAAATATTAGAAATCGTTTCTAGTGTCATGTTTACATCTTTAATCTCTTAAAAGGCAGAACTTAATTTTTTAATTAATAGAAAAAGCTTTAGAAGCTGTTTAAGGGCTACTATAGGTGTTCTTGGTTTGGACAAGCTAGAGGGACAACATCTGGTGTCCTGAAGACGCATCTCAAAGGCGCAAATACACTGCAGTGCATCAAGAGGTTAGTGTGTTTGTTCTTGATTTAATCTAGGGTTCTAAAATTAATCTGATTAATTTTAAAATCTTAAATGGAAAATACAGATCCAAAAACATATTAAAAGAGTTTTAATATGTTGTTTATCATTGAAATCAAATAGATAAAAATAAATCTTGTATGATACATGTGACCCTAGGTGAAATATTTTTGAATTCAATGGTATAAACTTGTGTTTTTCACGCTTCCGCTCCTTCAGTCCCATATTCAGTCCATATGATTCTGTCATAGGTTACTGTAGGCACATAAAAAATCTTAAAATGTGATTTAATTAAAAAACATACACAAATATAATGAGAATGATGTTAACCCTTGAACATTATTTATAAAATCTCTTATAGTATATATACAAGTTTTACTTTTATTCTTTTTAAATTATTAGTGCACCACTAAGCTATAAAGCTTAGCGTGTAGGTTTTTCCTCGCGTAGGTACAAAAGGTAAGGAGTAGGTAGGCAGAGACAGGAGAGGAGGGAGTGGATCTGCAGGAAAGTTCGAAGTCACCTCATGCTTGGACTTTATGGTAGATGCACTACTAATAGTAGATGCATTTTGGTCACTCATTTTTGTATTCCAATTGTCATGTACCTAAACATTTGATGTAAATTTATTTTGGATCACTGTAAATTAAGTACAAACATACTTTGCTACATTTACAAATTTATGTCTGAATATATGTTATGTAAATATTCATATATGATGAAGAAATGAATTTAATTACAAGTATAATGAGAGTTGATTATCAATATTGTTGCAATTGAAATATGATTATTGACAAGTGGATGTTGAAAGTTTAGGGGAAACTCTTGCAGTTTTTCCCTTTGAAATTTATGATTGAAAATTAAAAGTAATCATTAAGGAAGAAAATTGTTCAAATACAAGTTTAGGTGCTCATAGCACAGAATGTGGCATTCTTTTGCTCAATTTCACTGTAGATCAGGTAGGGGGAATTATATTTAGTGGTATCAGAGCTTTGGTTTATGTGTTCCTAGACCTAGATAGATAGAGAGACATGACATGTGTGTGATCATGCATTGCATCTATAGGGAATTGAGGTGACACTTATGCAGATCTACTCTCCTGTCTATTTTAGGTTAAAGAATGGAGTTAGAATCAGAGAGGGCTATTCATGAGGAGGTAGAAAGTCATGCCCCTGGTAGTAGGAGTGACAAAGGCATGAGAGATCCAGCTGCATAAGCATTCGGACAGCCTGCACAGCCACAGCAGTTATTTTTCCAACAAATGACTGATTTCTTTAGACAGATGACAGGAGCCATCCCAAAGGCTCAGCCTTCACAGAAGTCCCACTCAGAGAAGCTTAGGAAATATGGGGTAATGGATTTTAAGGAAAAGAAAGAAGATAATTCAGCAGCTACTGAGTATTAGTTGGAGAGGACAGAGAGAATTCTTCAGCAGTTGCATTGTACTCCTCAGCAGAGTTTATAGTGTGCAGTTGCATTACTTTAGGAAGATGCATATCAGTGGTGGGACACAGTATCACACGTGGTCTAGCCTACTGAGTTGGCCTAAAAGTTCTTTCTGGCTGAGTTCAGGAAAGAATATATTAGCCATATCTATCTTGAAGATAGGACGAGAGAATTTATTAACTTAGGGCTGAGACACCTCACTGTGGCAAAATATGAAAGGTAGTTTGTTCGGCTAAGGCATTTGCTAGGGAGATTATGCCTACAGAGGTGTGGATGCAAGAGATTTATAGAGGGTCTTAATGATAATATTAAGCTCCACATCATAGCACTGAGATGAAGGACTTCACTTAGCTAGTTCTTTGCGGCTATGAGTGTTGACTGGGTCAGAGATAGTGAGTAGAGCAGAAGGACCCAAGAGCAGTAGAAGAGAGGTCTTGGGTAGTCTAGTTCCACCTATACAGCTAGTAAGAGGCCCAAGAGACCCCAAGGACAGGCACAGTCCCAAATACAGCGACACGGGTCTACATTCAGGAGGAGTCAGCCAGTAGCTTCAATGGCTAATGCTTCAGGGTCTGCAGTGAGGCGACCAGCCCCAGCCACATGCGGCCATTGTGGCTAATGCTTCAGGGATTGTCCTTTGAGAATTCAAGAACATGAGTTTCCAGCTAATTTGATTGCATTATCTTTTCATGAGTTTGATGTGATTTTGGGGATGGATTGGTTGTCAGAACACCAAGTTATTGTGGATTATTGTCTAAAAAGAATCACATTGAGAACTTCTGACAATGAAGAGGTGACAGTTGTGAGTGAGAGAACATATTTTCTCTTTAATGTCATATCAGCCATTACAGCAAGAAAGTTGATAAGGAAGGGTTGTGAAGCTTATTTAGCTAGTGTGGTTGATACCAGGAAGGCAAGGCCTAGTATTTGTGACATACCCATGGTGTGTGATTTTCCGAATGTATTTCCTGAAGAATTGCCTGGGTTGCCACCAGAGAGAGAGGTGGAGTTCGCCATTTATGTGATACCTGGTATAGCACCAATATCTATTACTCCTTATAGGATGGCACCCACTGAATTGAAGGAGTTGAAAATACAGTTGCAGGAGTTGCTTGATAAAGGGTTTATATGCCTTAGTATGTTACCTTGGGGAGCACCGGTGTTATTTATTAAGAAGAAAGACGGGACACTTAGATTATGTATTGATAACAGATAACTAAATAGGGTGATTGTGAAGAACAAATATCCCTTGGCCAGGATAAATGAATTGTTTGATCAGCTAAAGGGAGCAATTATCTTTTCCAAGATTGATCTTAGATTCGAGTATTACCAATTGGGAGTAAAGGAGTCTGATGTGCCTAAAATAACTTTCAAGACCCGCTATGGGCATTATGAGTTCCTGGTGATGCCATTTGGGCTAACTAATGCACCAGCAGCTTTCATGGACCTTATGACTCGCATCTTCCATTCTTACTTGGATCAATTTATAGTGGTCTTCATTAATAACATTTTGGTGTATTCTAGGAACTGGGAGGAACATGATGAACATCTGAGGATTGTACTATAGACATTGAGGGAGAAAAAGCTATATGCTAAGTTGTCCAAGTGTGAGTTCTGGTGGAATGAGATATCTTTCCTTGGACATATAGTTTCAGTTGATGAGATTAGAGTTGATCCCAAAAAGATAGAAACCATCATGGAATGGAAGCCACCTAAGAATGCGATAGAAGTTAGAAGCTTCTTAGGGTTAGCAGGTTACTACCGGAGATTTGTGAAGGGGTTCTCACTCATTGCAATTCCATTAATCAGATTGTTACACAAGAATGTCAAGTTTGAATGGAATGATAAATGCCAAGCAATCTTTGAGAAGTTGAAGGCAATGCTTACAGAAGCACCCATTCTTACATAACCAGTGTCAAAGAAAGACTTTGTGATCTATAGTGATGCCTCGCACAATAGACTGGGGTGTGTGCTAATGCAAGAAGGGAAAGTGGTTGCTTATGCTTCTAGGCAACTTAAGCCACACGAAAAGAATTACCCAACTCACGATTTAGAACCTGCAACAATTGTATTTGCATTAAAGATATGGAGGTATTATCTATATGAGGAGAAGTGTTATATCTATACAGATCACAAAAGTCTCAAATACTTGCCAACTAAGAAGGAACTCAATTTGATGCAAAGAAGATGGATCAAATTCTTGAAAGATTATGATTGCATAATTGATTACCATCCTGAGAAGGCGAATGTAGTAGCTAATGCTTTAAGCAGGAAATCACTGGCTGCCTTGTCCTTTTCCTTATCTGGGACAAAGAAACAAGCTATCATTGAGTATGAATACTCGATGGCACACAACTAATTAAATTCAACTCATTACAAAGCATAATAAACTAAAATATGACAAATTAAAATTTTAATAATCACATGGGGTGTTTTCCAATGTCTCAAGTTAACATGAACCATTTATTTCAAACCATTTTTCACAAATCACAAAATAAAGGTGTTGCCAAGAACACACAGTCTAGACCATGACATAAAATTTCACGATCAATGCTGTATTATACACCACGACAAAGCAAATCACCTCACTAACGGTTATTAGTGAGGGAAGGGCTAGCTAGCTAATGAGTACTCATATAGTCTTACCCACTAACCGTTATTAATGGGAGACATAAGCAATTTTTAATTGCCAAACCCCAAATAGTTACATTACTCTGGGATTTCGAGCGGATTTGTCATGCTAAGCGTGGTTTAAAAACTAATTCATAAAGTTTCCATTCAAATAATTGCATTTCAATTCACTTAACACAAATCATTCAAGAATTTACCCTTAAAGGGTTGGTAACACACCATTCAGAAAGTTCAAAGAGAAAATCACAATTACCACCAAAACATTCAAACTCTCAAAACAATTTACAATATTAAAATTAATTGAATAAAATTAGTTGTGTACAAACCTCTAGTGAGTCACCTCTTTGCCTTGACTCACATTTTTCTTTCCCTCCTTCCCATTCTATTTTTTAACTGAAACATACAATTTACAGTGTTTCAATACCATACCTCATAAGTAATCTAATAATTAAATTCATACACACTTGATTATACTTTTAAACTTGCTTAAAATGGAGTTCTTTGTGTTTGGCATATTGGGGTTACTATTTATTTTACTATTCAAGTCAAAATGTTAACTTTTTCATACTTACTAGGTATGTTAATTTTAATTACCCTCACATACCACATTTTGGGTTACATTTATGTTGGCATTGATTGCCAAATTCAATTCAAAGTCTATTAGGGTTAAATCTCAAAATTTCAGTTTTGGGTTACTTGCTTTTACTGTTCTATTGGTCTATCTACAGTGAAAATTTGGCCAACTTTCCTTCATAAAAGTTGTTCTTTAATGTCTTAGCTTTAATTTTCTTTTTTAATCACTTCATTTGGAGTTTTGTAGCTCAAGTTATGCTATTTCTAAGGTGGCTGGCCAGATTGGTTTAAACCCAGAATTCTGGGTACCATTTTGGCTCTGGCAGTTTTGAGCAACCAAATTTGGTTGACAATTTCACTTGGTTATGGGTAGAATTTGGATTTGTGTTCTTCATGAAAGTTGTAATACTATGTCATAGCTTTCCAATGGTATAAAAATCAGGTCATTTGGACTTATCTACACCAAGTCATGACCATTTGAACATGTCTTTGTTCATATGGTCAGTTTTGCATAGTGGGAGTGTGCCTAATTCGGATTTAACCTAATTTTACACCAATTTTTGTTCAGTTTTAGGGTAAGGTTTCTTTATCAAAATTGTTGCATTATGACCCTATTTTCATCTCCAATTAGCCTCATACCAATTAGAGCAACAGAATTCAGTTTATGACCATTTAAATGGACAAAGGTCAAGTAGTCCAGATTGGGGCAGCATAACCTTCAATCCCACTTCAATTCCCATGCATCAAATCAACTTTCAAACATGCTAATTAATCAATTTAAATCTCAATTAGGTCAAATTGCATCAATTTACTATTTCCCCCAAATTTCCCCCCCAATTTCCAAAGGCTACGAACCCTAATTCACCAATTTGTCACAATTCATGCAATTTCAATACTCTAAACATACATATAACTTCACCAACCTTAGAATTCATATTCAATTAGGCCAAAGCACACCAAACCCTAAAGTACCATGGCTGGCCGAATTTCATAGGGCCTTTATATGCATGAATTTTTTTCATGTTCTTCAATTGAATTTATCTATTTCACACTCACTACAACCAATTTCACAAGATAGAAAGTTTGGGATTGCTTACCTCAATTGATCACTTCAAGTCTCCCCAAATTCTTCAATTTTCCTTCCCTTTCTTACTCAAATCTTCTTAACAAGGCTCAAACACAAGTTTTACTTAAAGAAAGTAAAGAATTTATGGCTAAATTAGGGTTTACAAAAGCTCAAAATAAGCTTTCATGGTGGATTTTTGAGAGAACATGAGAGAGATGAGAGAGAAAGGGTGACGGGTTGAAGATGAGGGAATGAAGACAATTTTTTTTTCTTAATTTGACTTTTTAATTGTTGGAAATTATCCCAAATTTTTCAAATTTTAAAATTAAAATTTATTGCATCACGCTATGTCATGCATGATGTCATAATTCCTTTAAATTTTTGAATTTTCCATTTCATTTCTCCTTTCCTTTTCTTCACCTCTTCAATTTGAACTTAGTTTACAATATTTTAATTTTCTACATTTTATTGGACATTTAGGCCAAAAGTCATCTCTAAGGGTGAATTGACCGAATTGCCCCTTACCGGTCTAATCCGTTTCTCAAATAGTATTTAATTACTTCCGGAACCCTGATTCAATTATTTGAACTGGTTCTTGATTTTTTTTTCTGTAGTTTTCATAATACCCTTAGCTTCGTAATAATCCTTAGGCCTGGGATGCCATTAGGTCCCACCCAAAAATAGGGCAGCGACTAATCTCGCAGTCACTTCCCTGTACGGTCACCCATTGCTGTGACCCCTGCTCATTTAACTCTTTATGTCTTGTTTTTCTTATTTCCATTTTTCCTTTATATAATTTCTATTAATTTTTGTTTATTGCTTTTCTAGGTGACTTAAATATGGTTCTACGCCTTTTGACTATTCGGACCGGCACTGATCACCGAAACAGTGAAATGTATAGGACTAATGAACATATGGGTGTTACCGTTTTAAGTGCAACCAGAAAGGGCATAATCTAGTGATTGTCCTTTGAGGAAGACAGTGAATGTTGTTGTGAGAGAAGAGGAAGATGAGGTTAAAATTTTTTGTGAAGCCCAAAGGCAAAAAGATGAATATGAAGAGGAGCTTGATGAGGGGCAAAACTATGTGGTTAGAAGGATGATGCTAGCTCCAAAGCAAGAGGATCAAACACAATGCCACCAACTATTCCGAACTAGATGCACTATTAATAATAGAATATTTGGTGTTATTATTGATAGTGGTAATTGTGAAAACATTGTAAGGAAAGAGACTATGAAGAGTTTGGGTTTACCAACCAAAAAGCATCTTAACCCATACATTTTAGGGCGGATCAAGATAACAGCTGACACTATTAAGGTGAATGAAAGGTGTAAGTTTCCCTTCTTCATTGGCCAATACAAAGATGAGGTGTATTATGATGTTGTAGACATGGTTGTGTTCCATTTGTTGTTTGGGAGGCCATGGCAATATGATGTCAATGCATAACACTCGAAAGAACCAATACCTATAGCATTAAGAAGGAAAGGGTGAAGTATTCCCTTTTGCCATTAAAGAATAAATCAACAAAGAAGGAGGTGCAAACCTTCTTAGAGGTCACTAAAGAGTTCGAGGTGAAGGCTAAGGAAACAAAGCAAGTCCATGCTTTGGTTGTGAAGTAAATCCTTATGGTGGAGTCAAAATCCCAAGTGGAAGAGCCTCCCGAGCTAGTAAAATCATTATTGAAGGAGTTTAAGGAGTTAATGCTAGATGACATACCCGATGGATTGCCTCCCATGCGTGATATCCAACATCACATTGATCTTATTCCAAGTGCTAGCTTGCTAAATTTGCCACACTATTGCATGAGTCCTAAGGAAAGTGAATACTTAAGGAGAAAGTGGAAGAGTTCTTACGAAAGGGGCCTATCAAGGAAAGCATGAGTCCATGTGTTGTTCCTACATTGTTAACACTTAAGAAGGATTGGAGTTGGAGGATGTGTGTAGATAGCTGTGCCATCAACAAGATTACAGTGGGGTATAATTTCCCAATTCCTAGATTGGATGATATGTTGGATCAATTACATGGTGCTAGATGGTTCACCAAGCTAGATTTGAAAAATGGGTACCATTAAATATGTATAAAACCTGGTGATGAATGAAAAACAGCATTCAAGACAAAGGATGGGCTTTATGAGTAGCTTGTCATGCCATTTGGGTTGTCAAATGCACCTAGTACCTTCATGAGATTAATGAACCAGGTATTGAAGCCTTTTATTGGGCACTTTATGGTTATTTATTTTGATGACATTTTAATATATAATAAGTCAGAAGAGGACCACTTAATGCACTTGAGGAAGGTGATTTAGCCTTGCAGGAGAACAAGCTATATATTAACCTTAAGAAGTATAGTTTCATGACAAACAAACTACTATTCTTAGGGTGTGTTATAAGCGCAGAAGGCATACAAGTAGATGAGACAAAGGTCAAAGTAATCAAAAAGTGGCCAACCCCTACTACTTTTTCAGAGGTTCGAAGTTTCCATGAGTTGGCCACATTCTATTGGCTATTTATCAAAGATTTTAGCACCATAGCAATGCTAATGACTAAGTGCCTAAAGAATGGAAAGTTCTAATGGGGTGAGGAGGCCAAAAATAGCTTTGCAATTCTCAAGAAAAAGCTTTTTACCACACCAATGCTGGCTTTACCAAACTTTGAAAAGTTATTTGAGGTGGATTGTGATGCAAGTGGAATCAGGATTGGAGTAGTTTTATCCTAAGAGAAAAGACTTGTGGCATATTTCAGTGAAAAGCTAAGTGATGCTAAGAGGAATTGGAGCACCTATGACAAAGAGTTCTATTCGGTGGTGCGTGCTCTTAAAACTTAGGAGCATTATTTGATAGGTAAAAAGTTCATCTTATATTCAAACCGTAAGGCCTTGAAGTAACTAAATAGCCAAAAGAGGATTAGCAAGGATATGCATGCAAAGTGGTGCCAATTCTTACAATGATTTCCTTTTAGGCTCAAGAACAAATCCGGAGTTCAAAATTGGGTAGCGGATGCTTTGAGTAGGCGTGGAGCATTATAGGTGACTTTGAGCCATGAGATTGTGGGGTTTGAGCAACTAAAGGAACTTTATGCCAATGATGAGGACTTTGGAGAAATATGGAGTAAGTGTTCTTAAGGCCATCCTTATGAAAATTTTTATGTGCTTGATGGGAATTTGATGCATGGGAACCAGCTTTCTCTTCCTCAAACCTCATTACAGGAGAAGGTAATCCGAGATCTGCATCGAGGGGGACTAGCTAGCCATTTAGGAAGAGATAAGACCATTACAGCAGTGAAAGAAAGATATTTTTGGCCTAAATTGTGCAAGGAGGTAACCAGGTTTGTCATGAAGTGCTTTACTTATCAAGCCTCTAAGGGACAATATCAAAATACTAGTTTATACATGCCTTTGCCTATACCTAAAAATATTTGGGAAGATTTGTCCATGGATTTTGTATTAAGATTGCCAAGAACACAAAAGGGAGTAGATTCTGTATTTGTGGTTTTTGATAGATTTTCCAAGATGGCACATTTTTATTCCTTGTAGAAAGACTCCTGATGCAATTCATGTTGCTAAATTATTCTTCAAGGAAGTGATTAATTTACATGGGGTGCCTAAGTCAATCACTTCATATTGAGATTGTAAGTTCTTGGGACACTTTTAGAGGACCTTTTGGAAACTTTTTATTCATCTTTGAATTTTAGTAGCCTGACACATCCTTAAAGTGATGGCCAAATCAAAATAATCAATCGCATGTTGGGAAATCTAATTGGAACCATTTGTTAAGATAAACTCAAGCAATAGGATGTGGCTTTGTCCCAAGCTGAATTTTCCTATAATAATGCCATTCATAGCGCTATTGGTAGGTTTTCATTTTCAGTGGTATACAAAAAAATGCCCCAATGTGCTCTTGACTTGGTAAAATTGCTTAAAGAAGATGGAAAGAGTGTAGCAGCCAAGCACATGGCAGAACAAGTTGTTGAGGTGCACAAAGAGGTAAAGTTGAAGCTGTAAGAGGCTAACAAGAAGTATAAAGAAGTAGCTGATAAAGACAAGCGAAAGCAAGTGTTTGAGTTGGGTGACAAAGTGATGGTGTTCCAAAGGCATGAGAGGTTTCTTGTGGGTACTTATAGCAAGTTCCAATAGAAGAAATATGGACCTTATGAAATTATCAAACGAATCAATGACAATTCATATGTTGTTGATTTGCCAAATAACATGGGAATTTTGCGTACTTTCAATGTAGTTGATTTGTATCCATACCACTCCATGGATGAGCTTTTGTATTCTCCTAATGACTCAAACTCGAGTCGATTTTTCCCAAGTGGAGGAGATTGATGTGGAATGTATTAGTAATAATTTTATTGAAAAATGGGAGAAGCTTCAAAGGAAAAACAAATGAAGTATTCAGGTGAAAGCGGGAGAAAAACAACAAGTTTGAGGCAAGTTTAGATGGGCGAAGAGGAGCTACATTTTTTTTTAATTTTTATTATCTTAGTAGTCCTATATCAACTTGGACTCCTTGTTTAACAAGAGTAATTGTTTCATAATTAATTTTGAGGCTTTTCCTGTTCAATTTAGGACTCAATCATATTCCTACTTAGGCTAGGACTAGTTAATTTCCTATTTTATCTTTATCTTCATAATGTATTTGGATTTAATTTAAATTCCTATTTAGTTGAGCTATATTCCTATTAGGATTGAGAGTTTAAAACTCTATAAATACTCCCAAAATCTTCCTATTAGGATTGAGAGTTTAAAACTCTATAAATGCTCCCAAAATTATGTTTTTCAGATTTAGATTTCAATTAATAAATTTTCAGCAAAGATTTTACTCTAAAATTCTTTCTCTCACGTGTGTGTGTGTGTGAGTGAATTATTTAACTTCGCTACGTCAAATTAATCACTATACTATTATTAGGTATAATAATAATTTGCCAAAATCATTAATATTGCCTAAAAAAAAAAATCCTCTCACCATCTGTTGGAAAGGAAATTTAAAAATCTTTGATTTGCGTATGAGAACACCAAGGTTTTTGAGGGGTTTTAAAACTTTCAAAAATCTCAAATTTTCAACTCATTAAATTATTAGGTTTAGAAAGTTTTCCCTTTACTTATAGAAAATAAATTTTTATTTTCTATTTTTCATTTTTTAAGAAAACTCTAATTTTTATTTTTATGTGAAACAAGGAAAAAATAAAAAAATAAACGTATTCACTTATAAATGATATAAAATAATTTTCTAATTCAAAAAAATTATTCATATCTTTTATAATTTTAAAAAAATAAATCATTGTAAAATGTATTTAGAAACTTATATTATTTTTAAAATTTCTTTAATATGTGTTGTTATTATTTTTTTAATTTTATATATGTCATTCATTTATTTTATAATAATATAATTAATTTTTTTTATCATAATAAATAAATATTTTTTTAAATAATTATTTAATTTTCATTATAAAAAAGTTATTGTATACTTTTGCTTATAAAAAATTCATTATTTTTCTTTTGAAAAATAGTTGAAAAACTTTTTTTTTTTTATCAAGGAAAACAGTAGAAAAAAAATTTAAATTTATTTTTCTAAATATTCGTTAAATTTTAGAAAACTATTACATGTAAATACAAAACTCTATTTTTTAATTTTCTTTAAAAAAATTCAGAAAATTAGCTACTGTTTTCCATAAGTTCCTGGCCAGGACAGATAGATTTATTCAGAAAAGAGTTTCTGATGAGAAAAATCTTTTTAATCAAGAACTGGAATTAAAAGAAAACATAATATTCATAGCAAATGGAGTTTGACATAAACCATGACTCCAGCTTGAGTTGGGATTTTGTAACAGAGAGATTCCAGTGCATGGTAACATATGATTATAGGTTCATTTAAGGTAAACCTTATTACTAATTGGGTGGCCATGGCATGCTATGCTAGGTGTTAACCATGGTCTATGAAGTGCATAAAATGATTTAGAGAAATCATTTATGGTAAGAAAGAGTTCTGATGATATTAAGAGTTGATATCATATCTCATTGCCAATTAGTGATGAGCCTAGTAAGTCACACACATACACAAGTTATCACCTAATTAAATATGATTTAATTTATTAATTAAAGAGTTTAATTGATTAATTAAATAGGTTTGGTTTGCAATTAGATTGCAAAGTCCTTAGCATGACTTGAAACCAAATCTAGATTATTGGATGTATAGTATAAGTTAAATTTATATTTAAAGTGTTTAAATATGAATTTAATTAATGAGAAATTAATTAATAGAGATTAATTAATTAATTTATATTTGATATAAATTGATTAGAAGAAGAGAAATAATTATTTTGGGTTAAGAACTCAAAATTAAGACACAGGGCATTTTGGTCATTTCACAGGGTGACATGTGGCACCATGTGATGGTGACATATGGCACTACACATAAACTTGCCAAATGTTTTTTAATCATGTAAGATGAATAAAATTAACATTAAATATAGGTTTGACACTTGGCACAATGTGATTGGGTCAATTAAACCTAGAACCAATCAGAGGGTGACATGTGGCAAGGGTTTAATGTGTTGACCTAGCTATATAAGTGTTGTTATGAAGAGAAAAAATACAACCAGTGGCTACTCCTCCTTTGTCACGCCATTTTGAAGCTCTCCATCTCTTCTTCTTCATCTCTCATCAATTCAAATAGATTAGCAAGCAATCTCTTGAATTAAAAATATTAGAAATCGTTTCTAGTGTCATGTTTACATCTTTAATCTCTTAAAAGGCAGAACTTAATTTTTTAATTAATAGAAAAAGCTTTAGAAGCTGTTTAAGGGCTACTATAGGTGTTCTTGGTTTGGACAAGCTAGAGGGACAACATCTGGTGTCCTGAAGACGCATCTCAAAGGCGCAAATACACTGCAGTGCATCAAGAGGTTAGTGTGTTTGTTCTTGATTTAATCTAGGGTTCTAAAATTAATCTGATTAATTTTAAAATCTTAAATGGAAAATACAGATCCAAAAACATATTAAAAGAGTTTTAATATGTTGTTTATCATTGAAATCAAATAGATAAAAATAAATCTTGTATGATACATGTGACCCTAGGTGAAATATTTTTGAATTCAATGGTATAAACTTGTGTTTTTCACGCTTCCGCTCCTTCAGTCCCATATTCAGTCCATATGATTCTGTCATAGGTTACTGTAGGCACATAAAAAATCTTAAAATGTGATTTAATTAAAAAACATACACAAATATAATGAGAATGATGTTAACCCTTGAACATTATTTATAAAATCTCTTATAGTATATATACAAGTTTTACTTTTATTCTTTTTAAATTATTAGTGCACCACTAAGCTATAAAGCTTAGCGTGTAGGTTTTTCCTCGCGTAGGTACAAAAGGTAAGGAGTAGGTAGGCAGAGACAGGAGAGGAGGGAGTGGATCTGCAGGAAAGTTCGAAGTCACCTCATGCTTGGACTTTATGGTAGATGCACTACTAATAGTAGATGCATTTTGGTCACTCATTTTTGTATTCCAATTGTCATGTACCTAAACATTTGATGTAAATTTATTTTGGATCACTGTAAATTAAGTACAAACATACTTTGCTACATTTACAAATTTATGTCTGAATATATGTTATGTAAATATTCATATATGATGAAGAAATGAATTTAATTACAAGTATAATGAGAGTTGATTATCAATATTGTTGCAATTGAAATATGATTATTGACAAGTGGATGTTGAAAGTTTAGGGGAAACTCTTGCAGTTTTTCCCTTTGAAATTTATGATTGAAAATTAAAAGTAATCATTAAGGAAGAAAATTGTTCAAATACAAGTTTAGGTGCTCATAGCACAGAATGTGGCATTCTTTTGCTCAATTTCACTGTAGATCAGGTAGGGGGAATTATATTTAGTGGTATCAGAGCTTTGGTTTATGTGTTCCTAGACCTAGATAGATAGAGAGACATGACATGTGTGTGATCATGCATTGCATCTATAGGGAATTGAGGTGACACTTATGCAGATCTACTCTCCTGTCTATTTTAGGTTAAAGAATGGAGTTAGAATCAGAGAGGGCTATTCATGAGGAGGTAGAAAGTCATGCCCCTGGTAGTAGGAGTGACAAAGGCATGAGAGATCCAGCTGCATAAGCATTCGGACAGCCTGCACAGCCACAGCAGTTATTTTTCCAACAAATGACTGATTTCTTTAGACAGATGACAGGAGCCATCCCAAAGGCTCAGCCTTCACAGAAGTCCCACTCAGAGAAGCTTAGGAAATATGGGGTAATGGATTTTAAGGAAAAGAAAGAAGATAATTCAGCAGCTACTGAGTATTAGTTGGAGAGGACAGAGAGAATTCTTCAGCAGTTGCATTGTACTCCTCAGCAGAGTTTATAGTGTGCAGTTGCATTACTTTAGGAAGATGCATATCAGTGGTGGGACACAGTATCACACGTGGTCTAGCCTACTGAGTTGGCCTAAAAGTTCTTTCTGGCTGAGTTCAGGAAAGAATATATTAGCCATATCTATCTTGAAGATAGGACGAGAGAATTTATTAACTTAGGGCTGAGACACCTCACTGTGGCAAAATATGAAAGGTAGTTTGTTCGGCTAAGCAGATTTGCTAGGGAGATTATGCCTACAGAGGCTGACAGATGCAAGAGATTTATAGAGGGTCTTAATGATAATATTAAGCTCCACATCATAGCACTACAGATGAAGGACTTCACTTAGCTAGTTGCTGCAGCTATGAGTGTTGACTGGGTCAGAGATAGTGAGTAGAGCAGAAGGACCCAAGAGCAGTAGAAGAGAGGTCTTGGGTAGTCTAGTTCCACCTATACAGCTAGTAAGAGGCCCAAGAGACCCCAAGGACAGGCACAGTCCCAAATACAGCGACACGGGTCTACATTCAGGAGGAGTCAGCCAGTAGCTTCAATGGCTAATGCTTCAGGGTCTGCAGTGAGGCGACCAGCCCCAGCCACATGCGGCCATTGTGGCTAATGCTTCAGGGATTGTCCTTTGAGAATTCAAGAACATGAGTTTCCAGCTAATTTGATTGCATTATCTTTTCATGAGTTTGATGTGATTTTGGGGATGGATTGGTTGTCAAAACACCAAGTTATTGTGGATTATTGTCTAAAAAGAATCACATTGAGAACTTCTGACAATGAAGAGGTGACAGTTGTGAGTGAGAGAACATATTTTCTCTTTAATGTCATATCAGCCATTACAGCAAGAAAGTTGATAAGGAAGGGTTGTGAAGCTTATTTAGCTAGTGTGGTTGATACCAGGAAGGCAAGGCCTAGTATTTGTGACATACCCATGGTGTGTGATTTTCCGAATGTATTTCCTGAAGAATTGCCTGGGTTGCCACCAGAGAGAGGTGGAGTTCGCCATTTATGTGATACCTGGTATAGCACCAATATCTATTACTCCTTATAGGATGGCACCCACTGAATTGAAGGAGTTGAAAATACAGTTGCAGGAGTTGCTTGATAAAGGGTTTATATGCCTTAGTATGTTACCTTGGGGAGCACCGGTGTTATTTATTAAGAAGAAAGACGGGACACTTAGATTATGTATTGATAACAGATAACTAAATAGGGTGATTGTGAAGAACAAATATCCCTTGGCCAGGATAAATGAATTGTTTGATCAGCTAAAGGGAGCAATTATCTTTTCCAAGATTGATCTTAGATTCGAGTATTACCAATTGGGAGTAAAGGAGTCTGATGTGCCTAAAATAACTTTCAAGACCCGCTATGGGCATTATGAGTTCCTGGTGATGCCATTTGGGCTAACTAATGCACCAGCAGCTTTCATGGACCTTATGACTCGCATCTTCCATTCTTACTTGGATCAATTTATAGTGGTCTTCATTAATAACATTTTGGTGTATTCTAGGAACTGGGAGGAACATGATGAACATCTGAGGATTGTACTATAGACATTGAGGGAGAAAAAGCTATATGCTAAGTTGTCCAAGTGTGAGTTCTGGTGGAATGAGATATCTTTCCTTGGACATATAGTTTCAGTTGATGAGATTAGAGTTGATCCCAAAAAGATAGAAACCATCATGGAATGGAAGCCACCTAAGAATGCGATAGAAGTTAGAAGCTTCTTAGGGTTAGCAGGTTACTACCGGAGATTTGTGAAGGGGTTCTCACTCATTGCAATTCCATTAATCAGATTGTTACACAAGAATGTCAAGTTTGAATGGAATGATAAATGCCAAGCAATCTTTGAGAAGTTGAAGGCAATGCTTACAGAAGCACCCATTCTTACATAACCAGTGTCAAAGAAAGACTTTGTGATCTATAGTGATGCCTCGCACAATAGACTGGGGTGTGTGCTAATGCAAGAAGGGAAAGTGGTTGCTTATGCTTCTAGGCAACTTAAGCCACACGAAAAGAATTACCCAACTCACGATTTAGAACCTGCAACAATTGTATTTGCATTAAAGATATGGAGGTATTATCTATATGAGGAGAAGTGTTATATCTATACAGATCACAAAAGTCTCAAATACTTGCCAACTAAGAAGGAACTCAATTTGATGCAAAGAAGATGGATCAAATTCTTGAAAGATTATGATTGCATAATTGATTACCATCCTGAGAAGGCGAATGTAGTAGCTAATGCTTTAAGCAGGAAATCACTGGCTGCCTTGTCCTTTTCCTTATCTGGGACAGCAAAACAAGCTATCGCTGAGTATGAATACTCAGTGGCACACAACTAAGTAAATTCAACTCATTACAAAGCATAATAAACTAAAATATGACAAATTAAAATTTTAATAATCACATGGGGTGTTTTCCAATGTCTCAAGTTAACATGAACCATTTATTTCAAACCATTTTTCACAAATCACAAAATAAAGGTGTTGCCAAGAACACACAGTCTAGACCATGACATAAAATTTCACGATCAATGCTGTATTATACACCACGACAAAGCAAATCACCTCACTAACGGTTATTAGTGAGGGAAGGGCTAGCTAGCTAATGAGTACTCATATAGTCTTACCCACTAACCGTTATTAATGGGAGACATAAGCAATTTTTAATTGCCAAACCCCAAATAGCTGTTACTACCGGGGATTTCCGAACGGGACTGTCATGCTAACTGTGGTTTAAAAACTAATTCATAAAGTTTCCATTCAAATAATTGCATTTCAATTCACTTAACACAAATCATTCAAGAATTTACCCTTAAAGGGTTGGTAACACACCATTCAGAAAGTTCAAAGAGAAAATCACAATTACCACCAAAACATTCAAACTCTCAAAACAATTTACAATATTAAAATTAATTGAATAAAATTAGTTGTGTACAAACCTCTAGTGAGTCACCTCTTTGCCTTGACTCACATTTTTCTTTCCCTCCTTCCCATTCTATTTTTTAACTGAAACATACAATTTACAGTGTTTCAATACCATACCTCATAAGTAATCTAATAATTAAATTCATACACACTTGATTATACTTTTAAACTTGCTTAAAATGGAGTTCTTTGTGTTTGGCATATTGGGGTTACTATTTATTTTACTATTCAAGTCAAAATGTTAACTTTTTCATACTTACTAGGTATGTTAATTTTAATTACCCTCACATACCACATTTTGGGTTACATTTATGTTGGCATTGATTGCCAAATTCAATTCAAAGTCTATTAGGTTAAATCTCAAAATTTCAGTTTTGGGTTACTTGCTTTCTTGTTCTATTGGTCTATCTACAGTGAAAATTTGGCCAACTTTCCTTCATAAAAGTTGTTCTTTAATGTCTTAGCTTTAATTTTCTTTTTTAATCACTTCATTTGGAGTTTTGTAGCTCAAGTTATGCTATTTCTAAGGTGGCTGGCCAGATTGGTTTAAACCCAGAATTCTGGGTACCATTTTGGCTCTGGCAGTTTTGAGCAACCAAATTTGGTTGACAATTTCACTTGGTTATGGGTAGAATTTGGATTTGTGTTCTTCATGAAAGTTGTAGTACTATGTCATAGCTTTCCAATGGTATAAAAATCAAATCATTTGGACTTATCTGCACCAAGTTATGACCATTTGAACATGTACTATTCATATGATCAGTTTTGCACAGTGGCAGTGTGCCTAATCCGGATTTGACTTAATTTTACACCAATTAGTGTTCAGTTTTAGGGCAAGGTTTCTTCATCCAAATTGTTGCATTATGACCCTATTTTCATCTCTAATTGGTCTCACACCAATTGGAGCAACAGAATTCAGTTTATGACCATTTAAAAGGACAAAGGTCAAGCTGTCCAGATTAGGGCAGCATAACCTTCAATCCCACTTCAATTCCCATGCATCAAATCAACTTTTAAAAATGCCAATTGACCAATTTAAATCTTCATTAGGTCAAATTGCATTAATTTACCATTTCCCCCAAATTTCCCCCCTAATTTCCAAAGGCTACGAACCCTAGTTCACCAATTTGTCACAATTCATGCAATTTCAATACTCTAAACATATATATAACTTCACCAACCTTAGAATTCATATTCAATTAGGCCAAAGCACACCAAACCCTAAAGTACCATGGCTGGCCGAGTTTCATAGGGCCTTTATATGCATGAATTTTTTTTCATGTTCTTCAATTGAATTTATCTATTTCACACTCACTACAACCAATTTCACAAGATAGAAAGCTTGGGATTGCTTACCTCAATTGATCACTTCAAGTCTCCCCAAATTCTTCAATTTTCCTTCCCTTTCTTACTAAAATCTTCTTACCAATGCTCAAACACAAGTTTTACTTAAAGAAAGTGGAGAATTTATGGCTAAATTAGGGTTTAGAAAAGCTCAAAATAAGCTTTCATGGTGGATTTTTGAGAGAACATGAGAGAGATGAGAGAGAAAGGGTGAGTTGAAGATGAGGGAATGAAGACAATTTTTTTTTCTTAATTTGACTTTTTAATTGTTAGAAATTATCCCAAATTTTCCAAATTTTTAAATTAAAATTTATTGCATCATGCTATGTCATGCATGATGTCATAATTTCTTTAAATTTTTGAATTTTCCATTTCATTTCTCCTTTCCTTTTCTTCACCTCTTCAATTTGAACTTAGTTTTCAATATGTTAATTTTTTACATTTTATTGGAAATTTAGGCCAAAAGTCACCTCTAAGGGTGAATTTATAGAATTGCCCCTTACCGGTCTGATCCATTTCTCTAGTAGTATTTAATTGCTTTCGGAACCCTGATTCAATTATTTGAATTGGTTCTTGATTCTTTTCTGTGGTTTTCATAATATCCTTAGCTTTGTAATAATCCTTAGGCCTGAGGTGCCATTAAGTCCCACACAAAAATAGGGCAGTGATTAATCTCGCAATCACTTCCCGGTACGGTCACCCATCGCTGTGACCCCTGCTCATTTAACTCTTTATGTCTTGTTTTTCTTATTGCCATTTTTCCTTCATATAATTTCTATTAATTTTTGTTTATTGCTTTTCTAAGTGACTTAAATATGGTTCTACGCCTCTTGACTGTCCGGACTGGCACTGGTCACCGGAACAGTGAAATGTATAGGACTAATGAACATAGGCGCATTACAGTTTTAAGTGCAACCCGAAAGGGCATAATCTAGTGATTGTCCTTTGAAGAAGACAGTGAATGTTGTTGTGAGAGCAGAGGAAGATGAGGTTAAAATTTGTTGTGAAGCCCAAAGGCAAGAAGATGAATATGAAGAGGAGCTTGATGAGGGGAAAAACTATGTGGTTAGAAGGATGATGCTAGCTCTAAAGCAAGAGGATCAAACATAATGCCACCAACTATTCCAAACTAGATGCACTATTAATAATAGAATATTTGGTGTTATTATTGATAGTGGTAATTGTGAAAACATTGTAAGGAAAGAGACTATGAAGAGTTTGGGTTTACCAACCAAAAAGCATCCTAACCCATACATTTTAGGATGGATCAAGATAACAGCTAACACTATTAAGGTGAATGAAAGGTGTAAGTTTCCCTTCTTCATTAGCCAATACAAAGATGAGGTGTATTATGATGTTATACACATGGATGTGTTCCATTTGTTATTTGGGAGGCCATGGCAATATGATTTCAATGCATAACACTCCGAAAGAACCAATACCTATAGCATTAAGAAGGAAAGGGTGAAGTATTCTCTTTTGCCATTAAAGAATAAATCAACAAAGAAGGAGGTGCCAACCTTCTTAGAGGTCACTAAAGAGTTTGAGGTGAAGGCTATGGAAACAAAGCAAGTCCATGCTTTGGTTGTGAAGTAAATCCTTATGGTGGAGTCAAAATACCAAGTGGAAGAGCCTCTCGAGCTAGTAAAATCATTATTGAAGGAGTTTAAGGAGTTGATGCTAGATGATATACCGGATGGATTGCCTCCCATGCGTGATATCCAACATCACATTGATCTTATTCCGAGTGCTACCTTGCTAAATTTGCCACACTATTGCATGAGTCCTAAGGAAAGTGACATACTTAAGGAGAAAGTGGAGGAGCTCTTACAAAAGGGGCCTATAAAGGAAAGCATGAGTCCATGTATTGTTCTTGCATTGTTAACACTTAAGAAGGACAGAAGTAGGAGGATGTGTGCAGATAGCTATGCCGTCAACAAGATTACAGTGGGGTATAATTTCCCAATTCCTAGATTGGATGATATGTTGGATCAATTACATGGTGCTAGATGGTTCACCAAGCTAGATTTGAAAAATGGGTACCATCAAATATGCATAAGACTGGGTGATGAATGAAAAACAACATTAAAGACAAAGGATGGGCTTTATGAGTAGCTTGTGATGCCATTTAGGTTGTCAAATGCACCTAGTACCTTCATGAGATTAATGAACCAGGTATTGAAGCCTTTTATTGGGCACTTTATGGTTATTTATTTTGATGACATTTTAATATATAATAAGTTTGAAGAGGACCACTTAATGCACTTGTGGAAGGTATTTTAGCCTTGCAGGAGAACAAGCTATACATTAACCTTAAGAAGTATAGTTTCATGACTAACAAACTACTATTCTTAGGGTATGTTGTAAGCGCATAAGGCATATAAGTAGATGAGACAAAGGTCAAAGTAATCAAAAAGTGGCCAACCCCTACTACTTTTTCAGAGGTTCGAAGTTTCCATGAGTTGGCCACATTCTATTGGCTATTTATCAAAGATTTTAGCACCATAACAATGTTAATAACTAAGTGCCTAAAGAATGGAAAGATCTAATGGGGTGAGGAGGCCAAAAATAGCTTTGCAATTCTCAAGAAAAAGCTTTTTACCACACCAATGCTGGCTTTACCAAACTTTGAAAAGCTATTTGAGGTGGATTGTGATGCAAGTGGAATCAGGATTGGAGCAGTTTTATCCTAAGAGAAAAGACTTGTGGCATATTTCAGTGAAAAGCTAAGTGATGCTCAGAGGAATTGGAGCACCTATGACAAAGAGTTCTATTCGGTGGTGCGTGCTCTTAAAACTTAGGAGCATTATTTGATTGGTAAAAAGTTCATCTTATATTCAGACCACAAGGCCTTAAAGTAACTAAATAGCCAAAAGAGGATTAGCAAGGATATGCATGCAAAGTGGTGCCAATTCTTATAATGATTTCCTTTTAGGCTCAAAAACAAATCCGAAGTTCAAAATTGGGTAGTAGATGCTTTGAGTAGGCGTGGAGCATTATTGGTGACTTTGAGCCATGAGATTGTGGGGTTTAAGCAACTAAAGGAACTTTATGCCAATGATGAGGACTTTGGAGAAATATGAAGTAAGTGTTCTCAAGGCCATCCTTATGAAAATTTTTATGTGCTTGATGGGAATTTGATGCATGAGAACCAGCTTTCTCTTCCTCGAACCTCATTACAGGAGAAGGTAATCCGAGATCTGCATAGAGGGGGACTAGCTAGCCATTTAGGAAGAGATAAGACCATTACAGCAGTGAAAGAAAGAAATTTTTTGCCTAAATTGTGCAAAGAGGTAACCAGGTTTGTCATGAAGTGCTTTACTTGTCAAGCCTCTAAGGGACAATCTCAAAATACTAGTTTATACATCCCTTTTCCTATACCTAAAAATATTTGGGAAGATTTGTCCATGGATTTTGTATTAAGATTGCCAAGAACACAAAAGGGAGTAGATTCTATATTTGTGGTTGTTGATAGATCTTCCAAGATGACACATTTTTATTCCTTATAGAAAGACTCCTGATGCAATTCATATTGCTAAATTGTTCTTCAAGGAAGTGATTCATTTGCATGGGGTGCCTAAGTCAATCACTTCATATTGAGATTGTAAGTTATTGGGACACTTTTGGAGGACCTTTTGGAAACTTTTTTATTCATCTTTGAATTTCAGTAGCACAGCACATCCTTAAAGTGATGGCCAAATCGAAATAATCAATCGCATGTTGGGAAATCTAATTGGAAGCATTTGTGAAGATAAACTCAAGCAATAGGATGTGGCTTTGTCCCAAGCTGAATTTGTCTATAATAATGCCATTCATAGCACTATTGGCAGGTTTCCATTTTCAGTGGTATACAAAAAAATGCCCTAGTGTGCTCTTGACTTAGTAAAATTGCTTAAAGAAGATGGTAAGAGTGTAGCAACCAAGCACATGGCGGAATAAGTTGTTGAGGTGCACAAAGAGGTAAAGTTGACGCTGGAAGAGGCTAACAAGAAGTATAAAGAAGTAGCTAATGAAGACAAGCGAAAGCAAGTGTTTGAGGCGGGTGACAAAGTGATGGTGTTCCAAAGGCATGAGAGGTTTCTTGTGGGTACTTATAGCAAGCTCCAACAGAAGAAATATGGACCTTATGAAATTATCAAACAAATCAATGACAATTCATATGTTGTTGATTTGCCAAATAACATGGGAATTTTGTGTACTTTCAATGTAGTTGATTTGTATCCATACCACTCCATGGATGAGCTTTTTTATTCTCCTAATGACTCAAATTCAGGGTCAATTTTTTCCCAAGTGGAGGAGAATGATATGGAATGTATTAGTAATAATTTTATTGAAAAATGGGAGAAGCTTCAAAGGAAAAAACAAATGAAGTATTCTGGAGTGAAAACGGGAGAAAAACAACAAGTTTGAGGCAAGTTTAGATGGACAGTACGAGGAGCTACATTTTTTTTTTAAATTTTTATTATCTTTAGTAGTCCTAGATCAACTTGGACTCCTTATTTAACAAGAGTAATTATTTCATAATTAATTTTGAGGCTTTTCCTATTCTATTTAGGACTCAATCATATTCCTACTTAGGCTAGGACTAGTTAATTTCCTACTTTATCTTTATCTTCATAATGTATTTGGATTTAATTTAAATTCCTATTTAGTAGAGCTATCTTCCTATTAGGATTGAGAGTTTAAAACTCTATAAATACTCCCAAAATTAAGTTTTTCAGATTTAGATTTCAATTAATAAATTTTCAGCAAAGATTTTACTCTAAAATTCTTTCTCTCACGTGTGTGTGTGAATTATTTAACTTCGGTGTGTCAAATTAATCACTATACTATTATTAGGTATAATAATAATTCGCCAAAATCATTAATATTGCCTAAAAAAAAAAAAATCCTCTCACCATCTGTTGGAAAGGAAATTTAAAAATCTTCGATTTGCGTTTGAGAAAACCAAGGTTTTTGAGGGGTTTTAAAACTTTCAAAAATCTCAAATTTTCAACTCATTAAATTATTAGGTTTAGAAAGTTTTCCCTTTACTTATAGAAAATAAATTTTTATTTTCTATTTTTCATTTTTTAAGAAAAATCTAATTTTTATTTTTATGTGAAACAAGGAAAAAATTAAAAAATAAACGTATTCACTTATAAATGATATAAAATAATTTTCTAATTCAAAAAAATTATTCATATCTTTTATAATTTAAAAAAAATAAATCATTGTAAAATGTATTTAAAAACTTATTTTATTTTTCAAATTTCTTTAATATGTGTTGTTATTATTTTTTTAATTTTATATATGTCATTCATTTATTTTATAATAATATAATTGTTTTTTATCATAATAAATAAATATTTTTTTAAATAATTATTTATTTTTTATTATAAAAAAGTTATTGTATACTTTTGCTTATAAAAAATTCATTATTTTTCTTTTGAAAAATAGTTGAAAAACTGATTTTTTTTTTTTATCAAGGAAAACATTAGAAAAAAAATTTAAATTTATTTTTCTAAATCTTCGTTAAATTTTAGAAAAATTTTAGAAAACTATTACATGTAAATACAAAACTCTATTTTTTTAATTTTCTTAAAAAAAATTTCAGAAAATTAGCTACTGTTTTCCATAAGTAAACAAGCCCCAAAATGTTTTTAAAAAAATTCTCTTTTCCTTCTAAACAAATATAAAGTTATAAAGATTTAAAAATTATAAAAAAGAAAAAAGAAATCTTACTTTAAAAGATTTTGTTTTACTCTACCTTCTCCAAATAATGTGTTAAAAATATACTTCATTCTTAGGCTTCAATTTCACAAAAATTTATTTGATAATAATATTTAGGAATCACCATAAGACAATTTCATGGGATCCTTACATTTTATATGCCTCTTTTTGTCAGTTGGAGTGTCGGGAGATAATGAAGATTCCTTTATCCAGAGTCTTGACTGAAGAGCGAAGAGTGTGGCATTATACGAGAACTGAAGAACCAACAGTGAAATCAATTTATCATATTTTGAAGTCTAAGCAATGAACAACTGATAGTCATATTGCTTCTTCATCTTCCAATGGTATGGGGATTTTTTCTTGGATGAAGTTCTGGAATCTTACCGTGGACCCCAAAAATATGCAATTTTATTTGGTGCGTCTGTATTGATGCCTTGGCTACGAAAGTAAATCTCTTCAAGAGGCATTGCTTTCTGTCAATTATATGCCCTGTATGTAACGAGCAAGAAGAATCTATAGAACATCTGTTCTTTTTTTGTGAGCATTCTTGGGCTACCTTGTTTGGTTCTCCTTTGGGTTTTTGTCTTACTGTTAAGGGAATTTCCTCTTTTCAAATTGGTGGAGTGCCTTGCAACAAAGGGTGTCTAATCTAGATAAGTGGGAACTTCGATTCGCTAGTCTTATCTGCTGATATATTTGGAAAGCTAGAAATGTAGGGTTTGTAATTTCAGTGTGCCTCCCCATTCTTAAGATTGCAAAGGCTAAGAATACCCTTAAGGAAATGATTTTCATAACTTTTTCGCAACAGCATTCTTTGTTGGCCCTTTCAAATTCTATCAGAAATCGATCCCAAAGATGGCTGCCTCCTGGAGCAGGATATTTTAAAAATAATGATGATGGTTCTTATGATTTAAAGACTACTAAAGCAGCTGTTGGGGTTATATGTCGAAACTCTGAAGGAGAATTGATGGATGGCTTCATGGAGTCTTCTTATTGTTCATCATCTCTAGCAGCTGAAGGGAAAGTTCTAAGCGCAGCATGCTGATTGGCTTATACTAGAAATTATGTTCCTTGTATTACTGAGCTAGACTCTTTAAAGATAGGGTCTTTGATTTTATCTAACGAGTCTATTTTGCCTTGGGAGTTTGAATCTTTTGCTTTGGATGTTCGATCCTTTTTATACAGATATCCCTTGGCCTCACTAGCTCACATAGTTAGATCAGCAAGTGCTAATTGGGCGCCTAATCAAGCCTGATCTAGTTCGTTTTATGCTGGTTGGATTTCTAATCCCTCGTCAGAGTTGGATGATGGTTAGCTGGGGATTCTCCCCTTTCTTGAATGAATTAGTTTATCTTCTTGAACAAAAAAATTACAATTAATGCCATTAATTTAAGGTTTTATACGCCAATTTAAAAAAAAATAAATAAATATGAATCATTCATTCATAAAGATAACAGTACATAGTAACTTACGTATATATAAATAGCATTAAAATATATGTTAGAGATCTTATGAGCTCAATGTGCCTAGGAGAATCTCTTTTGATGGGTCTTAGGAAAGAAATGCACTCATAGGGTTAATACCATATCCAACCCAAAATTTTAAGGTAATAAAAGTATAGATCTTCCCACTTATATGTCTCTCACTCATCTCATTTTTTTCCGATGTGAGAATTCCACACTTATATATTCCCAACAAACTTCCTCGAGTGTGAATTTCTTTTATATTGGCCTTGTTGAGCCTGCTCCCCCTCAAATGGAAGTCTTTTTCTTAGCTCAAGTATTACAGTGTCACCAAAAGCCCAATTACTCTACCAAACCCACTCGAGCATGCACCTCTAAGAGTTATGCCGAAGCCATCACGTTTTTTGCCATCATATTTACAATGAAGTTTCCACTCTATCCGTCAGCTCTTCTTCAGAAAAGTGTCTTCCTACTTAATTGAGCCTACTAGGAGTCTCTCGACTTCTCCCATCCTCCTGTCAGAGCACTACGGGAATCACTGATCATCGTCTTCATACTCGTCTCTTATCGAACCACCGGCTCTAATACTACTTGTTAGAAATCTGGAGAGCCCAAAGAGTTTAAGGAGAATCTTTCTTGATGGGCCTTATAAAAGAACATACTCATAAGTTTGATACTACATTCAACACAAAATTTTAAGGCAATGAGTGTATGAGTCCTTTTCACTCATATGTCTCTCACTCATCTCATCTTTTTTTGATGTGAAAATTTCATACTTACATATTCTCAACAATATAAAATTTTCTGAAAAAGTTATTTACTTTCTTAAATATTTTCTAATGTTGAAAAATAATTTAAAATTGCAATTCGTTAGAAAAAATGTGCTCCACTCAATAGCTATTTATAGCCTCAAAATCATCATAGGAAAAGATAACATAATAGCTATTTATAGCCTCATGAAGAAATAAATCACATGAATTGTGACAGATTTAACAACATGACTAAATTCAATGGTAATATATATATATATATGTTCAAGATGTCAATATCGCTGCTTTCTTTTTTAATGTATTTTCTCTATTATAATTTACGAAACTTGACCATAATGTCTTGTCCTATGGTGTGAGACATGGGTGCGACATACTTGACAGCAAATTCAATTTTCCAATCCCCCTCCAGCCGCGTTGAAATCAACTTCCATTTTGTATGTGACAAGGCTGCTAAATAGAGTTTAGCACTACATATACTCCCTTATTTTATGTATAAATCAATGCAAATAGAGTTTACAGAATTCAATTTAACTCTCACACAATCATGCTTCATCTCTTTTTCTTTTGAAAATGAATTTTTTTGAAATTGAAAAGAATTGAATTCTTTCATTGAAAATATGATAATTGACTAAAAAAAAAGAAATCAAATGAATTTAGTTTTATAAAATTCTAGTTTTCAAATAGGAGGTTAAATTTGCAATTCATCAGAAAAATATGCTCAACTTAATAGCTATAATAACCTCAAAAATATCAAAAAGAAAGATAACACAAAACATTTCAGAAGAAATAAACACAAACCTCTCATGAAGAAATAAAATCAAATGAATTTTGGTGGATTTGACAACAGAACTAAATAGCAACAGTGTGCATAATCTAGTGGTAGGTGCATATATATTGAACTTAGAAGACTCAAGTTTGACTTTCCCCTCCTCCTATTTATGTAATTTATCTATCTGTTCATACCCAAAATACCCTTAATTCTTTAAATTATATATATATATATATATATATATATATATATATATATATATATATGTATGTATGTGTGTGTGTGTGACAATCGCTGCTATCCTTTTTAATGTCTTTTTCCTATTATAATCTACAAAACTTGACTGTATATGAACTTGAGATTTAATTTTATATTATTTAATTAATTACGTATTGCAATTTGTTGCATAGTTGAATAAGTCATATATAATAATTAGTTAAATTTTCAAGGAAATCTCATTAATTTTTTTATTTATTTTAAGAGTTTTGCTATTTATTTCGGCTTTAGAGGCTCAATAACATTATTTGGAGGTCAACTATTTAATACTACACTACAACATATATTGAAGGTGAGTAACAGCTTTCCCTTCTATGTAAGTTTGGTGGGTCTTTTATTTAATTAATTTAAATTTATTTGTCATAATTAGAGCTGTGCATAGTTATCTGGGTCTCAAGCTGAATCAAAGAACCATACTAAACGAACAAGAGAAACACTAGTCCAAAATTAATTATTTTAATACTTTGATTCGATTATGATTTTTTATTAAGAATCAAATAGGAACCATACTAAAATTGAACTAGACCCGTATACCAAACTGAAAATCAAATTTATACATATATTTTTTTTTTATTCTTTTAGATGCATTAAAAAATAATACTTTCAATATAATTATGTATATTTACATATGTATGCATAATTATAGAATAAATACAACATAATATTAAATTTCATTTCTCTATCTTTTCTTAATAATTTTAATTATAAATATATTAAATTAATTTATAATTTTTAATTATAAGTATACTATTATACTGTATATATACTTAATTCATAATTAAATTCATATCTTATAATTAAATATAATATAATTAATAAATAGCTAAAAGTTATATTATATAATATAATTGTATTAATATATTATTTAATATGCTTAATCCTAAATTATATATGTACATTATAACTAAAGATTATATAATTTAGAAATACTAAAATATTTATTATATAATATATTTTATATTAATAATCCACTTTAAAACTTAAATGTTAATTCAAGTATGATTTTTTATTAAAGTAATTATATAAAATTATTTTAAGAATCGATAATTGAATTAGAACCATCTTAAATCAAACTAGAACCGAAGGAATGAGAGTCATACTGAATTAGAACTGAAACAACGAAAAATTCATTTGAAACCAAAATAATAAAGAACCAAATCAGGATCATACCAAAATTTCAATTCAATTCCGATTCTTAGATAAATTCTAAACCGAAAATGCAGACCACTAACCATAAATATATGAATTTCATATTCATGGCTAATGCTATTAGCTATGAATTAATGTCTCAGTGATATTAGGTATAATAATGGGATGCCTAGCTACAGGTGACGATGTAAGCGCAAGTCAAAGAATTGGCACGCAAGAAGCATTGTCCTAGATTAGATGTATTAAAGTGATCTAGTAATCTGGGTTTAATTGGATAGTGTTATATTAAGTTTTTCCTAACTTTATTATTATTATTATTATTATTATTATTATTATTATTATTATTATTATTATTATTATTATTATTATCTTTGCTTGTGAAACTGAAACACCATTAGAGAGAAGTAGAGAAGTGATGCTTAGCATTATTGTTTGAGTTGTTGTTAAAAAAAAATAATTTTTTAAATGTTAAATTTTTATAATAAAAATATATTAAATTTAACTTTAAATCATTTTTTAATACTTTCTAAGCTATTTTTCTCAATATTAGCTTAGATTTGGTTAAGATTCTTGAAAACATCGTACTAAAAAAGAAATTCTTGAAAAGAAGCACAAGCATCATACAAATAAATTTTTAGACAATGATAAAGCGATATAATAAAAATTCATATAGGCACAGTGTGTATATGTATACATACATATATCATCTATTCACATAATAATTTTTTTTTTTTTTTAAGAAACATAAAATTGCACACATTATCAAATTACAAAGCATAGCACCTTAATTATTCATAATTAAGATGCAGAGAGAGATGACACATAGTGTTTGGCCTCTCGATCATTTGTTTTATTTTACAACTGATATATAGCAAAGCAAAGCACACTATTTATTCTTGCCTTTCCGGCACAGGGACAATCAGGGGAAAGACATATATACGAAACTCATCGTATTATATATTAACTTGGTCTTGCAAAGGAAGTGGCTCCAGAAGCAATGCTGTAATTTTATCTTTCAGACTAGATGAGTTGGTGTAGGAGTCGTCAAATCTGTAACAAACCTCTGTTATTCGAGCAAGGTTAACCAACAATTGGAGAATAGGACTTGGCAGAGCAGTTGGCTTCATGCATTCTTCGTTGATGTCCTTCCATGCATTTGCGCAAATTTTAAGAATCTCTTCCACAGCCTTCTTTTCTAAAACGTCATGTTCTTTCATGTAGCACTCTACCGATGAAGCGGAGTCTCCTCTCTTTTGCTCAGCCTATATTTTCATGCAGTTGAGTTAAAAGTGATTAAATTTCTTAAGCATAAAATGAAATTGGATACATCCAACCCTGATTCGACAACCCACTGCAGCATTGAGACTAAAAATTTTCTCCGTTTATGCCTTTGGGTGAATCAACTAAGGGTTATTCGTACTCTCAACACTTTGGAGCTCAATCTGTTGTAGATCCCCTTATGGGTTGGGTTAAACCAGAGGCTATGAAATCATTTAATAGGCGATAACCTTTTTTGTTTTTTTTTTTTTTTTTTTTTTTTTTTTTTAAATTCAAAATGGAAAAGAACGAAATTGGAATTTCGATCTATGTGTTTGTGTATACCTGGTGGGATACTATGTCGTTCTCAAGACGCCCAAGTACCTTGACAGCTTTGACAATTTTTGGGTTACTTTGAAGCCACCGATATTCCTTGATCCCTGCAATCTTTTCCATTCCAATAAAGCCTGCTGCTACAACTAAGCCATAGCTGCTTGACTCAGAATCATTTTGCAAATACACATCAAATGTTGGCACATACCCTTCATTAAACACTGTGCCTCCATGCGATAGGATCTCAACAAGTTTTTAAACTGATGAATTAATTTGCATTATCAAAAGTAAATTAATTAATACCAGCAGCCATAAGCCAACCAAAGAAAAAATTAATTGATTAAGTTGAATATATAAAGAATCTAGACAAATCTTACTTCTTCTTTTATGTGATAGGCACAGTAGGATCTTCCTTCCTTACTCGCAATATTCTCTGTTTCCTCAAAAAGATTCAGTAATTCCTTGTAGAAAACTTTCATGTAATCTGGCAGTTCGTCAGTAGCATCAATATTGCACCTGCTTATATATATAACTATTTAGACATCCAATTTCTTCATGGACATAATAGTAAAATGATTATTTATTTTAAACAGTAATAACTAAACTGCAATTTGTATTATTAAAATCATAATTAGTATTATTTGTTTTATGCATCACAGTAAGTTCACTTCTTGATCGGTTCTTCAACCCGGTTTAATATGGACTAGGATACATATATTGTGTAGTAAAACACAACATTTATGATGGGATCCATATATTAAATAGTTGAGACCCACATATAATAAAATCATTATACATACAATTGTTATTTTAAATTATTTTGTAAATTAGAATAAATTATTTCATACAACGACTATATGTATAATAGATAGATTTTAATCATTGATTACGTTAGGACCCACATAAAACCCATTATAATTAATGATTGGCAAAATCATTGAATATACAACGATTGTATTTTATAATTTAGGTGCACCCACACACTTGTGCCTTGAATACGTGATGTACTGTAAATTTTTCCCCAAAGGGCAAATCATCCACGCTAAAACTATGGGCAATAAAGTTATTTAGTTAACATCTTTTATGATTTGGCTCCAAGATTTGGATCATAGTAACAAGTTGAGGAGCAAACTCACTTGCCAACTGAGTTGATTCCTTTTTGGTATTTTAAATGTCTCTGCAAATGTTTTTCACTTAGCATGTTAGATCTTAGGTCGGAGTATACGAGGGCAGCCTACTGACTAAGATTTAATCGGATTTGTCCATATTAAATTGTTGCTGATTTTTTAATTATTAATAAAATCACAGCTTATAAGAAAAACAAAAAAGTAAAGAAAAGGATAGCAAACCTCTCGATAGCATCTGTGAAGGCATTGACTTCCTTCATTGTAGCATATGCATCGTATGTGTCATCAGCTAGTGATACCTGTTTCAAATACTTGGTCATCATCATCCTTGAAAGAGCAAGATGAGGCTCAAACTGAATGGAACACGCCCAGAAATAGATTTCCACAAGTCTGTCTCTTGCATAGGGAAGTTTCTCTGCAAGATTTATGTCTTTCCACCACCTAAAAATATTGATGTATAATTATAAAAAATTATTTACACGTGACATATGAGACCTAAGAATTTAATAAGCGGGTCTCACAATATATCATATAAACTGCGTCGTCTAGGTAAGAAATATTTATATAGAAAATATATCATTTATATAGTGCCCTTATTATCTCCCAAACCAAAGTTTACCTTGCCATCAACTTGAGCTCCTCTCTGTGCAATAATTGCACTCGATTGAAATCTAATTTTGCAAATTCGAGTAGGAATTCATTTGGAGATTCTTCTTTTTCATAGAAAGAGATGTATTGCCAAGCCTCTACTCTGGTTACTCCCTTGTGAAACGGAAAGATCAGAGCATTCTTTATACGTTCAGAATAATGGGGTTTTGATTGCATAGCCAATGACTCCAGGTGTGACATTGTAAATTCAAGAGCTTCATCGAGAATATCTTCTCCATGCACACTCATAAAACTTCCTTCATACAAGATGAGAATGCCTCTCACATCTTTGATGATGCTCTCCTTGAACTCTCCATTTCTGTCCTTGAATTTCTTGAACACATCTAATTCATAATAATCCTTCACATCATATATATTTTAATGGGAAAAGACATATTTGATATTTTTATTTTTTAAATGAAATTATTATTATTATTATTATTATTATTATTATTATTATTATTATTATTATTATTATTATTATTATATCTTTGATGAGGCACTTACCACAAGTCATTTTGAATCCGTGTTGTCTCAAGATTTGAAAAAAGAGAGCTGTAGTGTAGAGATAATAATCATTTTCATCAAAGAGTTGAGGAACCCAATTAAAAATATGAATTAATTGTTCTTCAATTTCCCTCTCAAAATGATATGATAAACCAAGTCGGCATAATAAGTTAATCAATTCAATTTTTTTGATCGGATTACTTGCATCAGCCATTAACATGTCTTTGACCTCTTCTTTGAGCGTTTCCACCCGTCTAGTCCACGATTCATATTCCTGTGAAAGTAGTTTGGGAATTTCTTAAAAATTCATGTAAGTTTGAGGCTTAAAAAAATGAATTAGATATTCATGTAAGTTTGAGGCTTAAAAAAACGAATTGGATAATATAGGTAATCTAAGGCTTAATTTTATAGAAAATAACTTATATATAAAATATATTTTTCATATAAATTGTTTTTCAAGAAAATGTTTTCCATAAAAATATTTTTCAATTGCAATATTAAACTATTATATATGTTTATGTTATACATATATAAGTAATTTTACATTTTAATAAGATTGTTAAAGTATAAAAAATGGCTTCCTAATTTGAAAAGAAGAAAATATTTTAAAAAGAAAAATAGCTTAATTTTCCTTTAAACAAAAATATTTTTCATTATTTGATTGCAATATTAAACAATTATATATGTTTATATTATACATATATAAGTGTTTCCACATTTTAATAAGATATTCAAAATACAAAAAATGACTTCCTAATCTAAACAGAAGAAATTTTTTTTAAAAAAAAAAAAACTTAATTTTCCTTTAATTAAAAATATTTTTCATTTATCTATTTTTTGAGTGTGAAAATATTTTTCATGATTATATTTTTCGTGAGCCTCAGATTCACGAGCATTTTTTTTAAAGCACAAGAAAAACAGAGGAAACAAAGCACCGCAAGATAAAGAGTTACTTACTGAGTCCAGCAAAGAAAAAGAAGTAAAGCTGTAAGAATCCCACACAGGAGGAGGGAACACTGAGCGAATTTTGGTTTGGTCAGTGTTTGGCTGTAAATGAGGTTGCACTTCCATTTTTCGCCAGGAGGAAAGGAAGGAGAAGTATAGCATGTAACTTAGCTGCTTGTTAGAGCCGCTAACAAAATATATAATGTCTGTTTGACATTATTATTAAAACTAATATCGAGAAAAATAGCTTTTTAAACATATTAATAAAAAAGTATTAAAAGTTGATTTAAAGTTAAATTTGATATATTTTAATTATAAAAATTTAATATTTAAAAAATAATGCTTTCTATGATTACTTGATTCCATAAATAGTATAATTATTTTGTAAGATAATTTCATATAAAGTTATAGCTTATCTCATAAAATTTTTGTAAGATAGTTATTTTTTTTGTAAAATAATTAATTATGAAAATTTTATTAATTTTAAAAAAATAAAGTTTCTTCATGTAAAAAAATATATACATAATAGTTTTTAAAAATCTAATAAATAATATTTAATATTCTTGAATCTCTAAAGCTGAAATAAATAGCAAATCACTTCAAAATAAATAAAAAAAAAAAATCATGACATTTCGTTGAAAATTTAACCAATTATTATATATGACTTATTCAACTATGCAACAAAAAGCAAAATATGTAATTAATTAAATAATATAAAATTAATTCTCATGTCATATGCAGTCAATTTTTGTAGATTATAATAGAAAAAAGTATTAAAAAAGAAAGCAACGATTGGAATCTTGAACTATATATATATATATAATCGTAAATAATTTAATTTGTTTGGTATCTATGGATAGATAAATTACAAAAGTAGGGGAGGGAAGAGATGAACTTGAGTCTCCCAAGTTCAATATATATACAGCTATCACTGGATTATGCACATTGCTACAATTTAGTCTTGTTGTCAAATCTACACAATTCATTTGATTTTATTTCTTCGTGAAAGAGATTTGTGTTATTTTCTTCTGAAAGTTTTGTACTATCTTTCTTTATGATTTTGGGGCGTATTTTTTCTAATGAATATTGCAATTTTAATCTCTTGTTTGGAAATTAAAATTTTACAAGAATTAAATTCAATTGATTTTTTTAGTTAATTCTCATATTTGGAATGAAAAATTTTAATTTTTTTAATTTAAAATTTTATTTTTTAAAAAATTAAAAAAAATTAAATATAATTGTGTAAAAATTCATTTGAATTCTGTAAACTCTCATTACATTATTCTATTATACACTAGTTTTTACCTTATCATGTTTTGCACATTAATTTACTCGTGATTTAAAAATTTTTTATATAATTTTCTTTTAATTTTTTATATAATATAATATTATCATTATATAGTATTTTCAATAGCC
This sequence comes from Hevea brasiliensis, assembly GCF_030052815.1. Lineage (NCBI taxonomy): Eukaryota > Viridiplantae > Streptophyta > Magnoliopsida > Malpighiales > Euphorbiaceae > Hevea > Hevea brasiliensis. The sequence continues at coordinate 53,469,057 of NC_079509.1, read as the reverse complement.
AAATAAATTTAGTTATTCATTAGTATGACTGCATTTTACTTCTAATTAAAATTGATTAAAAAATTATAAAAAAATTAATAAGTTATATTACTTTAATCAATTGAAATATTATAAATAGAGAGAGAGAGAGAGCATTGGTGTTGGTAAAAATACCTATAATAATTTATTATAATAATAATTACAAACTAAATTTAATTAATTATTAAAAATTAATTTATATTAAATTTTTATTATTTAAATTAATTTTAAAATTTATATAAATTTAAAATTCTTATAATTTTACTTGTACTTAAAATCTATTAAACGAATTAAAAATGCTTTTAAAAATAATTCCACGTATATGAAAATTTTATTAAAATTTTTATTTAATAATAAAATAAAATTCTATTTTGACTCGGAAAGGACAAAAAATAAAAAAAAAACTATGTTTAACTTTCTTATAACCCCCTAATATAATATTATTAAAACTTTAACATTGTTTAGTATGTTGGAAATTAAAAATTTATATAATATAATAAATTGTGTAATTATTTTCTTATAATAAATTATATATTTGGACTAAATTAATATATAAGTCAACTAAAATTAAGAATTTTATTTTATTTTACATAATTATTAATTTTATCATAAATTATAATATTAAAAGTCCAAAATTAAATATTAATAAAAAAAACATGTTGGGATTCACAGAATACCCTTTATTATTTTTATTATTATAATAATATTATTTTTATTATTTAAATTAATTTTAGAGTTTATATAATTTTATTTGTATTTAAGTTCTAGTTAATTAATTTTTTTTTTATAATTCAAAACATTTATTTATAATTATAAAATTAAATATAAATATGAATAACAAAAATCTATACGTTAATTAGTGGTAGAGAATTATGGAACAATTGGATTGTCAAAAATGCCCTTAAATTTTTATATTATTTCTAATTATATTATTTAAATTAATTTTTGAGTTTACATAAATTTAAAATTATTACTTCTACTTGTATTTAACTTCTCATTATTAGATAGCATTTAAATATGATTTATAAATTCAAATTTGATCATATATGAGAAGGGAACATTGCCATTGTCAAATGCCTTTTATGATTTATATTATTTATTAAAATATCAATAAAAACGTATTGTTGCATATCATTATGTAATTCTAATCCTATTTAGTGATAAATATTTTATTTATTATAAATTTATAGTTTTTTTTTAAAACAATTAATGGATAAAATTTTACATTTAAACACTATTTTTTGCAATAGGACCCAAACATAATTAATTTTGACATACAATGTGATATATTTTTTTTTCTTTCTTTACTATATTTTTGTATGTCTTTTTTCCTTAAATGGGCAAAATCTATTTATAAGTCTTTAATTTTTTTGACTTTTTGTATATAGTATCATTCTTATGATTGTAATTACGTGTTAATATGATCACTAGGGCTTTATTATTATAGCCAATATCAAATGATATTGTTAGCATAATTACAGCAATTAGCATGATTATAAGAGATTTGTGTAGTATAATTACAACAATTAGCATGATTATAGGATATTTGCGTAGCATAATTACAGCAATTATTATTCCTGTCTAAATTAGCTCATATTCTCATGTATAAATATATGTAATATCTCTGTAAATAAGACACAGACAAATACACAATCATTTCATTCATTACTTGCATTCTTTCTTCTAATAGATATCTTGCAAATTCATTGATAGTCATATAGGTTAAAATAAATTGATTTTCCTATTTCTTTCATGCTTAATATTATTGATGTATCGATAATATTTGGGATGATTAATATCATTTTTATGTGAAAAAAAATGCATTACACATATGTGATGGCAAGATATTTTAACTTTCTATTGGTTCCACTTAGTTTAAATGTAGATTAATTATAATTTGTCAATCTCTTTATGTGCGTAAACATTTTTTTATTTTTTAATTTATTAGTCAATCTTAGATAGCTTGTTGATTTTGACCATAAAGCTATAAGAAAACCTAATTATATTTTTACATATATTTATGTGAGAAATTATACTTCTCCCAATATTAATTTTAAGTTATTATGTTTTAAAGTTTTAAAATAATAAGAACGAGAGGAAGACACAAAGAAGAAAAGGGAAAAAAATTTCACTACTAAAATATTAATTATATAATTATTATGAAATAATTAAAACATGCATGATTAAATTTATAACATAATCTACAATTTTAAAAAAAATAAAAATACTTATTAAATATATTGGATAGGTTTTAAAATTATTTATATTAAAAAATATGATAATATAAAATTCTAAGATATTAATGTAATGAAAATAAAAATTTTATAGTGATAATGCACTAAACTACAAAATATATTTTGAATTTTTTTTTAATTTTATAAATAATTTTCTTTGACATTAATCTAATTATGCAATTTCATTATTCAAGTTAACTTTATTTAAATTACTGAAAAAATAAAATATGGACAAATCAAACTTGTTATTTTTAAAAAAGTAAAATAATAGAGTTTGTACGAATTTTATTCAATGAGCTAACTTACATTTATTTTTAATTTATTCTAATATGTAAACGTATTTGCCCATTTATATTTTTAACACTTATTATTATATTTTTTATTAAATTATATTTATGTTTATAATTAAGTTAATTATTAATAAAATAACATATAACTTTCATAAAAATATGATCCAATAAAAAAATAATAATTCTTAAATTAATAAATATTTTATTTATATAATTACTTAAAATAACATTAAAATTAATATTTTTAATTTAAATTATTAAATATAACATTTATAATTTTATAATAATATTATATCATACAAAAAAATTAACATCAAATTATCGAAAAAAAAAAGAATTACGAATATCTATATCAAGTAAAATACATGCAACGCACATTACCAAAAAAAAAAAAAGTTACATTTAAGTTAAAATGTACCATCATCTTTATGAATGAGAGATTCATTTTTATGTGCATACAAGTATTGTTGATTACATCATATGAAAATAAAAATGATAATTACCTTATTAAGCCTGGGTAAGCCTAGACAGTGAATTATAGGTGTGAATTGATTGGCATGTCAATAGAAGATATCATTAGCAGTACTGCATTAATTATGTTAATAGATTGATGAATGACTATATAGAGGCACCGAGTGTCCATTGTTGAATCGGTCAGAAACACCGAGTGTTCAGTACCAGGAGTACATGTTGACAGTTATATAGAGGCACCAAGTGCTCATTGCTAAACCGATCAGAGACACTAAGTGTTCAGTATCGGGAGTCCCATATGATTCTGTCATAGGTTACTGTAGGCACATAACAAATATTAAAATGTGATTTAATTAAAAAACTTACACAAATATAATGAGAATGATGTTAACCCTTGAACATTATTTATAAAATCTCTTATAGTATATATACAAGTTTTGCTTTTATTCTTTTAAAATTATTAGTGCACCACTAAGCTATAAAGCTTAGCGTGTAGGTTTTTCCTCGCGTAGGTACAAAAGGTAAGGAGTAGGTAGGCAGAGACAGGAGAGGAGGGAGTGGATCTGCAGAAAAGTTCGAAGTCACCTCATACTTGGACTTTATGGTAGATGTACTACTAACAGTAGATGCATTTTGGTCACTCATTTTTGTATTCCAATTATCATGTACCAAAACATTTGATGTAAATTTATTTTGGATCACTGTAAATTAAGTACAAACATACTTTGCTACATTTACAAATTTATGTCTGAGTATATGTTATGTAAATATTCATATATGATGAAGAAATGAATTTAATTACAAGTATAATGAGAGTTGATTATCAATATTGTTGCAATTGAAATATGATTATTGACAAGTGGATGTTGAAAGTTTAGGGGAAACTCTTGCAGTTTTTCCCTTTGAAATTTATGATTGAAAATTAAAAGTAATCATTAAGGAAGAAAATTGTTCAAATACAAGTTTAGGTGCTCATAGCACAGAATGTGGCATTCCTTTGCTTGATTTCACTGTAGATCAGGTAGGGGGAATTATATTTAGTGGTATCAGAGCTTTGGTTTATGTGTTCCTAGACCTAGATAGATAGAGAGACATGACATGTGTGTGATCATGCATTGCATCTATAGGGAATTGAGGTGACACTTATGCAGATCTACTCTCTTGTCTATTTTAGGTTAAAGAATGGAGTCAGAATCACAGAGGGCTATTGATGAGGAGGTATAAAGTCATGCCCCTGGTAGTAGGAGTGACAAAGGCATGAGAGATCCAGCTGCATAAGCATTTGGACAGCCTGCACAGCCGCAGTAGTTCTTTTTCCAACAAATGATTGATTTCTTTAGACAGATGACAGGAGCCATCCCAAAGGCTCAGCCTTCACAGAAGTCCCACCTAGAGAAGCTTAGAAAATATGGGGTAATGGATTTTAAGGAAAAGAAAGAAGATAATTCAGCAGCTACTGAGTATTAGTTGGAGAGGACAGAGAGAATTCTTCAGCAGTTGCATTGTACTCCTGAGCAGAGTTTATAGTGTGCAGTTGCATTACTTTAGGAAGATGCATATCAGTGGTGGGACACAGTATCACACGTGGTCTAGCCTACTGAGTTGGCCAGAGAGTTCTTTCTAGCTGAGTTCAGGAAGGAATATATTAGCCATATCTATCTTGAAGATAGGACGAGAGAATTTATTAACTTCGGGCAGAGACACCTCACTGTGGCAAAATATGAAAGGGAGTTTGTTCGACTAAGCAGATTTGCTAGGGAAATTATGCCTACAGAGGCTGACAGATGCAAGAGATTTACGGAGGGTCTTAATGATAACATTAAGCTCCACATCATAGCACTACAGATGAAGGACTTCACTCAGCTAGTTGCTGCAGCTATGAGTGTTGATTGGGTCAGAGATAGTGAGTAGAGCAGAAGGACCCAAGAGCAGTAGAAGAGAGGTCTTGGGTAGTCTAGTTCCACCTATACAGCTAGTAAGAGGCCCAAGGGACTCCAAGGACAGGCACAGTCCCAGATACAGGGACACGGGTCTACATTCAGGAGGAGTCAGCCAGTAGCTTTAATGGCTAATGCTTCAGGGTCTGCAGTGAGGGGACCAGCCCCAGCCACATGCGGCCATTGTGGGAAGAGGCATACAGGCGAGTGTTGGCGACTAACTAGAGCCTATTATAGATGTGGTGCCACTGATCATTTTCAGAGAGATTGCGCCAGGCAGAGGATTACCTTTGCACCAAAGATAGAGAGGTTCATTCTTACAGCACAGAGGGGTAGGAGACCTATAAGATCTGAGGTAGCTGGGGGTGCTCAGAGAGCTGTATCTGAGACAGTAGAGAGACCTGATACCTAGACACCAGCACACGCCTATGTCATCAGAGCCCGTGAGGAGTAGGACACACCAGATGTGATGGTTAGTATATTTACTCTCTTTAGCTCCTCAGTATATGCATTAATAGATCCAGGTTCTACACATTCATACATTTGTACCACTATACCAAAAGAGAGGGGTTTACAAAAAGGTACAATTAAGCAAGATATTGTAGTCACAAACCCTTTAGGCCATTGTGTGACAGTGAACAGAGGGATTGTCCTTTGAGAATTCAAGAACATGAGTTTCCAGCTGATTTGATTGCATTATCTTTTCATGAGTTTGATGTGATTTTAGGGATGGATTAATTGTCAAAACACCAAGTTATTGTGGATTATTGTCTAGAAAGAATCACATTGAGAACTTCTGACAATAAAAAGGTGACAGTTGTGAGTGAGAGAACATATTTTCTCTCTAATGTCATATCAGCCATTACAGCAAGGAAGTTGATAAGGAAGGGTTGTGAAGCTTACTTAGCTAGTGTGGTTGATACCAGGAAGGCAGGGCCAAGTATTTGTGACATACCCATGGTGTGTGATTTTCCTGATGTATTTCCCGAAGAATTGCCTAGGTTGCCACCAGAGAGAGAGGTGGAGTTCACCATTTATATGATGCCTAGTACAGCACCAATATCTATTACTCCTTATAGGATGGCACCCACTGAGTTGAAGGAGTTGAAAATACAGTTGCAGGAGTTGCTTGATAAAGGGTTTATATGCCCTAGTATGTCGCCTTGGGGAGCACCGGTGTTATTTATTAAGAAGAAAGACGAGACACTTAGATTATGTATTGATAACAGATAACTAAATAAGGTGATTGTGAAGAACAAATATCCCTTGCCCAGGATAAATGATTTGTTTGATCAGCTAAAGGGAGCAAGCATCTTTTCCAAGATTGATCTTAGATCCGAGTATTACCAATTGGGAGTAAAGGAGTCTGATGTGCCTAAAATAGCTTTCAAGACCCGCTATGGGCATTATGAGTTCTTGGTGATGCCATTTGAGCTAACTAATGCACCAGCAACTTTCATGGATCTTATGAATCGCATCTTCCATTCTTACTTGGATCGATTTATAGTGGTCTTCATTAATAACATTTTGGTCTATTCTAGGAACTGGGAGGAACATGATGAACATCTGAGGATTGTACTGTAGACATTGAGGGAGAAAAAGCTATATGCTAAGTTGTCCAAGTGTGAGTTCTGGTTGAATGAGATCTCTTTCCTTGGACATATAGTTTCAGTTGATGAGATTAGAGTTGATCCCAAAAAGATAGAAACCATCATGGAGTGGAAGCCGCCTAAGAATGCAATAGAAGTTAGAAGCTTCTTAGGGTTAGCAGGTTACTACAGGAGATTTGTGAAGGGGTTCTCACTCATTACAATTCCATTGATCAGATTGTTACATAAGAATGTCAAGTTTGAATGGAATGATAAATGCCAAGCAAGCTTTGAGAAGTTGAAGGCAATGCTTATAGAAGCACCCATTCTTACACAACCAGTGTCGAAAAAAGACTTTGTGATCTATAATGATGCCTCGCACAATAGACTGGGGTGTGTGCTAATGCAAGAAGGGAAAGTGGCTGCTTATGCTTCTAGGCAACTTAAGCCACACGAAAAGAATTACCCAACTCACGATTTAAAACCTACAACAATTGTATTTGCATTAAAGATATGGAGGTATTATCTATATGAGGAGAAGTGCTATATCTATACAGATCACAAAAGTCTCAAATACTTGCCAACTAAGAAGGAACTCAATTTGAGGCAAAGAAGATGGATCAAATTCTTGAAAGATTATGATTGCATAATTGATTACCATCCTGGGAAAGCGAATGTAGTAGCTAATGCTTTAAGCAGGAAATCACTGGCTGCCTTGTCCTTTTCCTTATCTGGGATAGTAAAACAAGCTATCGCTGAGTATTGATACTCAGTGGCACACAACTAAGTAAATTCAACTCATTACAAAGCATAATAAACTAAAATAAGACAAATTAAAATTTTCATAATCACATGGGGTGTTTTCCAAAGTTTCAAGTTAACATGAACCATTTATTTCAAACCATTTTTCACAAATCACAAAATAAAGGTGTTGCCAAGAACACACAGTCTAGACCATGATATAAAATTTCACGATCAATGCCGTATTGTACGCCACGACAAAGCAAATCACCTTACTAATCGTTATTAATGAGGGAAGGGCTAGCTAGCTAATGAATACTCATATAGTCTTACCCCACTAACCGTTATTAATAGGAGACATAAGCAATTTTTAATTGCCAAACCCCAAATAGCCGTTACTACCGGGGATTTCCGAACGAGACTGTCATGTTAACTGTGGTTTAAAAACTAATTCATAAAGTTTCCATTCAACTAATTGCATTTTAATTCACTTAACACAAATCATTCAAGAATTTACCTTTAAAGGGTTGGCAACACACCATTCATAAAGTTCAAAGAGAAAATCACAATTACCACTAAAACATTCAAACTCTCAAAACAATTTACAATATTAAAATTAATTGAATAAAATTAGTTGTGTACAAACCTCTAGTGAGTCGGCTCTTTTCCTTGACTCACATTTTTCTTTCCCTCCTTTCCATTCTATTTTTCTACTGAAGCATACAATTTACAGTGTTTCAATACCATACCTCATAAGTAATCTAATAATTAAATTCATACACACTTGATTATACTTTTAAATTTGCTTAAAATGGAGTTCTTTTGTGTTTGGCATATTTGGGTTACTATTTATTTTACTATTCAAGTCAAAATGTTAACTTTTTCATACTTACTAGGTATGTTAATTTTAATTACCCCAACATACCACATTTTGGGTTACATTTATGTTGGCATTGATTGCCAAATTCAATTCAAAGTCTACTAGGGTTAAATCTCAAAATTTCAGTTTTGGGTTGCTTACTTTTACTGTTCTATTGGTCTATCTACAGTGAAAATTTGGCCAACTTTCCTTCATCAAAGTTGTTCTTTAATGTCTTAGCTTTAATTTCCTTTTTTAATCACTCCATTTGGAGTTTTGTAGCTCAAGTTATGCTATTTCTAAGGTGGCTGGCCAGATTGGTTCAAACCCAGAATTTTGGGTATCATTTTGGTTCTGGCAGTTTTGAGCAACCAAATTTGGTTGACAATTTCACTTGGTCATGGGCAGAATTTGGGTTTGTGTTCTTCATGAAAGTTGTAGTACTATGTCATAGCTTTCCAATGGTATAAAAATCAAATCATTTGAACCTATCTACACCAAGTTATGACCATTTGAACATGTACTATTTATATGATCAGGTTTGCACAGTGGCAGTGTGCCTAATCCGGATTTGACCTAATTTTACACCAATTGTGTTCAGTTTTAGGGCTAGGTTTCTTCATCCAAATTGTTGCATTATGACCCTATTTTCATCTCCAATTGGTCTCACACCAATTGGAGCAACAGAATTCAGTTTATGACCATTTAAAAGGACAAAGGTCAAGCTGTCCAGATTGGGGCAGCATAACCTTCAATCCCACTTCAATTCCCATGCATCAAATCAACTTTCAAACATGCCAATTGACCAATTTAAATCTCAATTAGGTCAAATTGCATCAATTTACCATTTCTCCCAAATTTCCCCCCTAATTTCCAAAGGCTACGAACCCTAATTCACCAATTTATCACAATTCATGCAATTTAAATACTCTAAACATATATATAACTTCACCAACCTTAGAATTCATATTCAATTAGGCCAAAGCACACCAAACCCTAAAGTACCATGGCTTGCAGAATTTCATAGGGCCTTTATATGCATGAATTTTTTTTCATGTTCTTCAATTGAATTTATCTATTTCACACTCACTACAACCAATTTCACAAGATAGAAAGTTTGGGATTGCTTACCTCAATTGATCACTTCAAGTCTCCCCAAATTCTTCAATTTTCCTTCCCTTTCTCACTAAAATCTTCTTACCAAGGCTCAAACACAAGTTTTACTTAAAGAAAGTGGAGAATTTATGGCTAAATTAGGGTTTCAAAAAGCTCAAAATAAGCTTTCATGGTAGATTTTTGAGAGAACATGAGAGAGATGAGAGAGAAAGGGTGACGAGTTGAAGATGAGGGAATGAAGACAATTTTTTTTTCTTAATTTAACTTTTTAATTGTTAGAAATTATCCCAAATTTTCCAAATTTTAAAATTAAAATTTATTGCATCATGCTATGTCATGCATGATGTCATAATTTCTTTAAATTTTTGAATTTTCCATTTCATTTTTCCTTTCCTTTTCTTCACCTCTTCAATTTGAACTTCGTTTTCAATATTTTAATTTTCTACATTTTATTGGACATTTAGGCCAAAAGTCACCTCTAAGGGTGAATTTACAGAATTGCCCCTTACCGGTCTGATCCGTTTCTCTAATAGTATTTAATTGCTTTCGGAACCCTGATTCAATTATTTGAACTGGTTTTTGATTCTTTTCTGTGGTTTTCATAATATCCTTAGCTTTGTACTAATCCTTAGGCCTGGGGTGCCATTAAGTCCCACCCAAAAATAGGGCAGCGACTGATCTCGTAGTCACTTCTCGGTACGGTCACCCATCGCTGTGACCCCTGCTCATTTAACTCTTTATGTCTTGTTTTTCTTATTGCCATTTTTCCTTTATATAATTTCTATTAATTTTTGTTTATTGCTTTTCTAAGTGACTTAAATATGGTTCTACGCCTCTTGAGTGCCCGGACCGGCACTGGTCACCAGAACAGTGAAATATATAGGACTAATGAACATAGGCACGTTACAGTTTTAAGTGCAACCCGAAAGGGCATAATCTAGTGATTGTCCTTTGAAGAAGACAGTGAATGTTGTTGTGAGAGCAGAGGAAGATGTGGTTAAAATTTGTTGTGAAGCCCAAAGGCAAGAAGATGAATATGAAGAGAAGCTTGATGAGGGGCAAAACTATGTGGTTAGAAGGATGATGCTAGCTCTAAAGCAAGAGGATCAAACACAATGCCACCAACTATTCCGAACTAGATGCACTATTAATAATAGAATATTTGGTGTTATTATTGATAGTGGTAATTGTGAAAACGTTGTAAGGAAAGAGACTATGAAGAGTTTGGGTTTACCAACCAAAAAGCATCCTAACCCATACATTTTAGGGTGGATCAAGATAACAGTTGACACTATTAAGGTGAATGAAAGGTGTAAGTTTCCCTTCTTTATTGGCCAATATAAAGATGAGGTGTATTATGATGTTATAGACATGGATGTGTTCCATTTGTTTTTTGGAAGGCCTTGGCAATGTGATTTCAATGCATAACACTCCGAAAGAACCAATACCTATAGCATTAAGAAGGAAAGGGTGAAGTATTCTCTTTTGCCATTAAAGAATAAATCAACAAAGAAGGAGGTGCAAACCTTCTTAGAGGTCACTAAAGAGTTTGAGGTGAAGGCTATGGAAACAAAGCAAGTCCATGCTTTGGTTGTGAAGTAAATCCTTATGGTGGAGTCAAAATACCAAGTGGAAGAGCCTCCCGAACTAGTAAAATCATTATTGAAGGAGTTTAAGGAGTTGATGCTAGATGACATACCGGATGGATTGCCTCCCATGCGTGATATCCAACATCACATTGATCTTATTCCGAGTGCTACCTTGCTAAATTTGCCACACTATTGCATGAGTCCTAAGGAAAGTGAGATACTTAAGGAGAAAGTGGAGGAGCTCTTATGAAAGGGGCCTATCAAGGAAAGCATGAGTCCATGTATTGTTCCTGCATTGTTAACACTTAAGAAGGATAGGAGTAGGAGGATGTGTGTAGATAGCTATGCCATCAACAAGATTACAGTGGGGTATAATTTCCCAATTCCTAGATTGGATGATATGTTGGATCAATTACATGGTGCTAGATGGTTCACCAAGCTAGATTTGAAAAATGGGTACCGTCAAATATGCATAAGACTTGGTGATGAATGAAAAACAGCATTAAAGACAAAGGATGGGCTTTATGAGTAGCTTGTCATGCCATTTAGGTTGTCAAATGCACCTAGTACCTTCATGACATTAATGAACCAGGTATTGAAGCCTTTTATTAGGCACTTTATGGTTATTTATTTTTATAACATTTTAATATATAATAAGTCTGAAGAGGACCACTTAATGCACTTGAGGAAGGTGTTTTAGCCTTACAGGAGAACAAGCTATACATTAACCTTAAGAAGTATAGTTTCATGACTAACAAACTACTATTCTTAGGGTATGTTGTAAGCGCAGAAGGCATATAAGTAGATGAGACAAAGGTCAAAGTAATCAAAAAGTGGCCAACCCCTACTACTTTTTCAGAGGTTCGAAGTTTCCATGAGTTGGCCACATTCTATTGGCTATTTATCAAAGATTTTAGCACCATAGCAATGCTAATGAATAAGTGCCTAAAGAATGGAAAGTTCTAATGGGGTGAGGAGGCTAAAAATAGCTTTGCAATTCTCAAGAAAAAGCTTTTTACCACACCAATGCTAGCTTTACCAAACTTTGAAAAGCTATTTGAGGTGGATTGTGATGCAAGTGGAATCAGGATTGGAGCAGTTTATCCTAAGAGAAAAGACTTGTGGCATATTTCAGTGAAAAGCTAAGTGATGCTCGGAGGAATTGGAGCACATATGACAAAGAGTTCTATTTGGTGGTGTGTGCTCTTAAAACTTAGGAGCATTATTTGATAGGTAAAAAGTTCATCTTATATTCAGACCATAAGGCCTTAAAGTAACTAAATAGCCAAAAGAGGATTAGCAAGGATATGCATGCAAAGTGGTGCCAATTCTTATAATGATTTCCTTTTAGGCTCAAAAACAAATCCAGAGTTCAAAATTGGGTAGCGGATGCTTTGAGTAGGCGTGGAGCATTATTGGTGACTTTGAGCCATGAGATTGTGGGGTTTGAGCAACTAAAGGAACTTTATGCCAATGATGAGGACTTTGGAGAAATATGGAGTAAGTGTTCTCAAGGCCATCCTTATGAAAATTTTTATGTGCTTGATGGGAATTTGATGCATGAGAACCAGCTTTCTCTTCCTCGAACCTCATTACAGGAGAAGGTAATCCGAGATCTGCATAGAGGGGGACTAGCTAGCCATTTAGGAAGAGATAAGACCATTACAGCAGTGAAAGAAAGAAATTTTTGGCCTAAATTGTGCAAGGAGGTAACCAGGTTTGTCATGAAGTGCTTTACTTGTCAAGCTTCTAAGGGACAATCTCAAAATACTAGTTTATACATCCCTTTGCCTATACCTAAAAATATTTGGGAAGATTTGTCCATGGATTTTGTATTAAGATTGCCAAGAACACAAAAGGGAGTAGATTCTGTATTTGTAGTTATTGATAGATTTTCCAAGATGACACATTTTTATTCCTTATAGAAAGACTCTTGATGCAATTCATATTGCTAAATTGTTCTTCAAAGAAGTGATTCATTTGCATGAGGTGCCTAAGTCAATCACTTCATATTGAGATTGTAAGTTCTTGGGACACTTTTGGAGGACCTTTTGGAAACTTTTTGATTCATCTTTGAATTTCAGTAGCACAACACATCCTTAAAGTGATGGCCAAATTGAAATAATCAATCGCATGTTGGGAAATCTAATTGGAAGCATTTGTGAAGATAAACTCAAGCAATAGGATGTGGCTTTGTCCCAAGCTGAATTTGCCTATAATAATGCCATTCATAGCACTATTGGCAGGTTTCCATTTTCAGTGGTATACAAAAAAATGCCCTAATGTGCTCTTGACTTGGTAAAATTGCTTAAAGAAGACGGAAAGAGTGTAACAGCCAAGCACATGGCGGAATAAGTTGTTGAGGTGCACAAAGAGGTAAACTTGACGCTGGAAGAGGCTAACAAGAAATATAAAGAAGTAGCTAATGAAGACAAGCGAAAGCAAGTGTTTGAGGCGGGTGACAAAGTGATGGTGTTCCAAAGGCATGAGAGGTTTCTTGTGGGTACTTATAGCAAGCTCCAACAGAAGAAATATGGACCTTATGAAATTATCAAACGAATCAATGACAATTCATATGTTGTTGATTTGCCAAATAACATGGGAATTTTGTGTACTTTCAATGTAGTTGATTTGTATCCATACCACTGAAGGAACGGAAGCGTGAAAAACACAAGATTATACCATTGAATTCAAAAATTTTCACCTAGGGTCACATGCACCATGCAAGATTTATTTTTATCTATTTAATTTCAATGATAAACAACATATTAAAACTCTTTTAATATGTTTTTTTTTGGATCTGTATTTGCCATTTAAGATTTTAAAATTAATCAGATTAATTTAAGAACCCTAGATTAAATCAAGAACGATTACACTAACCTCTTGATGTGCTGCAGCGTGTCTGCGCCTTTGAGATTCGTCTTCAGGACACCAGATGTTGTCCCTCTAGCTTGTCCACACCAAGAACACCTATGGCAGCCCTTGAACAGCTTCTAAAGCCTTTTCTATTAATTAGAAATTCAAGTTCTGCCTTTTAAGAGATTAGAGATGTAAACAGGACACTAGAAACAATTTCTAGTGTTCTTAATTCAAGAGATTGATGGCTAATCTCTTTGAATTGATGAGAGATGAAGAGAAATAGCTGGAGAGGCTCAAAGTGGCGTGACATATGAGAGGAGAGGCTGCTGGTTATGTTTTCTTTTCATAACCCCACTTAAATAGCTAGGTTAACACATTAAACCCTAGCCACATGTCACCTTTTGATTAGCTCTAGGTTTAAGTGACCCAATCACATTGTGCCAAGTGTCAAACCTATATTTAATCTTGATTTTAATCATCTTACATGATTAAAAATATTTGGCAAGCTTATGTGTTATGCCATGTGTCACCATCTCATGGTGCCACGTGTCACACCGCAAAATGACCAAAATGCCTCGTGTCTTAATTTTGAGTTCTTAACCCAAAATAATTATTTTCTTCTTCTAATTAATTTATATCAAATATAAATTAATTAATTAATCTCTATTAATTAATTTCTCATCAATTAAATTCATATTTAAACACTTTAAATATAAATTTAATTTATACTACACATCCAATAATCTAGATTTGGTTTCAAGTCATGCTAGGGACTTTGCAATTTTATTGCAAACCAAATCTATTTAATTAATCAATTAAACTCTTTAATTAATTAATTAAATCATATTTAAATAGGTGATAACTTGTGTATGTGTGTGACTTACTAGGCTCATCACTAATTGGCAATGAGACATGATATCAACTCTTAATATCATCGAACTCTTTCTTACCATAAATGATTTCTCTAAATCATTTTATGAACCTCATAGACCATGGTTAACACCTAGCATAGCATGCCATGGCCACCCAATTAGTAATAAGATTTACCTTAAATGAACCTATAATCATATGTTACCATGCACTAGAATCTCTACATTACAAAATCCCAACTCAATTTGAGTCATGGTTTATGTCAAACTCCATTTGCTATGAATATTATGTTCTCTTTTAATTCCAGTTCTTGATTAAAAGATTTTTCTCATCGAAACTCTTTTACGAATAAATCTATCTGTCCTGGCCAGGAACTTGAAACATCAAGAACAATTAAATGAACATAGGATTTTATCTCTATTTACTTAGAGGAACAGATTCCTTCTTGATCAACACCTACCTCCATATATAACTAGCAGGAGCCAACACATGCCCATATACCCATACATAGTACAAGTATGAAAGCGATATCAAACTCAAACTACCTATATACAAGATAAGCTGTGCTATCTCAGTCTAAAGATTATATGCATCGATATGATTTATGACAAAACATTGACAAGAGTAAACTCCATGTGCTTGTCATAAGTGTCACCGGTTGACCTACTTATAATTTATAAGTGCCTATCATGTTTGTTATATGGCATGAGACTCACCATTCCATCTTATTTATATCTCATATAAATAACTTGGGAACAAACATGAATACAATCTTTCTGGATAAGTCATGTCCTTATTATGAAGTATCCTCGATTGTGAACCTATTTATGATACTTTGTGCTAGAAATATTGTCACTCATATTCTTAACAACTTAAGAATAATATTTCTAACAAAATATCAATGGACCTTTTCTATTACACATAAATATATTATGTAAACGGAAAAGTGGAAATGCCTTTTATTATTAAAAATATGTACAAGATACATACTAAATGATATGCTCTAGGGCATACTACTAACAATCTCCCACTAGCACTAGAGCCATTCATTACAATATCTTAGACCTATCTTCTCAAGATGTCGGTCTAACTGAGTCTGTGACATAGGCTTAGTGAATGGATCAGCTGGATTTTCAGCTGATGTTATTTTCTGCATGGCTACATCGCCTCGCCCAACTATTTCTCTGATAATGTGGTAGCGCCTTTCTATGTGTTTGGATTTCTGGTGAGACCTTGGTTCCTTAGTCTGTATGACTGCTCCATTGTTGTCACAGTGTAATGAAACTGCTGACTCAATGGAAGGAACTACTGTAAGTTCTGTTACGAACTTCTTTATCCAAACAGCTTCTTTTGCGACATCGATGCGAGAATATACTCGACCTCGATGAGTGGAATCTGCAATGCGTGCTCTGTTTGGAACTCTTCCAACCGATCGCACCTCCATTACAAATGAACACATATCCAGAGGTAGACTTTCTATCATCGATATCTGATTGGAAATCAGAATCAGTATAACCATCCAATTGCAAGTCTCCACCTCCATAAATCAAGAATAAATCCTTAGTTCTTCTTAAGTACTTAAGAATATTCTTGTGACTATCGATGTTCCAAACACGGATTGGATTGATACCGCTAGTCAAACTAACGAGATATGCGATATCAGGCCTAGTACACAACATTGCATACATTAAACTTCCAATAAGCAAGCATATGGAATCCTGGCCATCTTATCTCTTTCTTCGGTGTCTTTGGAGACATCTCTTTAGAAAGGTGGATACCATGTCTCACTTGGTAACAATCCTCTCTTGGAATCAAGCATGTTAAACCTCTTTAACACCTTTTCTAAGTATAGACTTTGGGATAAACCAATTATTCTTTTCGCTCTATCTCTATAGATGCGAATCCCAAGAATATAGGTTGCCTCCCCTAAGTCTTTAATGGAGAATGTATTTGACAACCATACCTTTATAGTCGTCAACATACCTGTATCATTACCCATCAACGATTATGTCATCCACATATAAGACAAGGAAAGTGATAGCACTGTCACTAACCTTCTTATATACACATGGCTCATCCTCATTTTTGATAAAACCAAAAGATTTAATGGCTTCATCAAAACGGATGTTCCAACTCCTCGAAGCTTGTTTCAACCCATAAATGGATCGCTTTAGCTTGCATACCTTGGAACCATCTTGGGATTCAAATCCCTTAGGTTGTTCCATGAAAATGTTTTCTTCAATGTATCCATTGAGAAAAGGCATTTTGACATCCATCGCCAAATCTCATAATCATAGTATGCAGCTATTGCTAATAAAATCCTAATTGATTTAAGCATGGCAACCTGAGAGAAAGTCTCCTCATAGTCTATTCCATGCCTTTGGCGAAACCCTTTCGCTACTAGCCTTGCCTTATAGGTCTCTACCTTTCCATCGTAACCAATTTTCTTCTTGAAAACCCATTTGTTCCCTATAGGTACAATACCTTCGGTGGGTCAACAAGATCCCAAACTTGATTCTTATACATGGAATCAATCTCGGATTTCATAGCATCAATCCATTTTGAAGAGTCTATATCCGATATAGCTTCTTCATAGGTAAGTGGATCATCTCCATGATCTACTTCTTCATGAGTAGACAACTCTTGTTCTTCTTCATGAAGAAAACCATATCTCACCGTGGGTGAGATACCACAGTTGTTCTACGAGGAACAGTGTAGATGTTTCATCAATGGGTATAGGTTGACTAGATGGATCTATATCCATCGATGCATTGGTTGGTCGAATTCTCCAATTCTAACTCTATTTGCCTTCCTTTGCCTCCTTCTTGAACAAACCGTTGTTCAAGAAATGTGGCATCTCTACTTATCACAACCTTTTGTGAAGTAGGCAAATAAAAATAATATCCAAAACTATCTTTTGGATATCCAACAAATCGACCTTTTTCTGATCTGGTCTCCAATTTATCAGTGTTCAGCTTTTTGATATAAATTTGGACAACCCCAAATCTTAACATGCTTAAGACTTGGTTTTCTTCCATGCCATATCTCATAAGGTGTGGAAGAAAGCGATTTTGATGGAATCCTATTCGAATATATAAAGTGATTCTAATGCAAATCCCCAAAGGAGATTGGCATATCGGTATAGCTCATCATACTACGTACCATATCCAATAGGTACGATTTCTCCTTCGGATACACCATTCAGCTGTGGCGTTCCTGGAGGAGTCAGCTGAGAAACAATGCCATGCTCTCTCAAGTATTCATCAAATTCAGTACTCAAATATTCACCTCCACGATCTGATCGAAGAGCTTTAATATTTTTTCCTGTTTGATTTTCTACTTCAGATTTAAATTCTTTGAACTTTTCAAAGGATTCATGTTTGTATTTCATCAAATACAAATACCCAAACCTTGATTTATCATCAGTAAAGGTAATAAAATAATGAAAGCCCCCTCTAGCCATTTCTTTAAACGGACCACATACATCACTATGTATTAGTTCCAAAATATTTTCAGCTCTTAGCCCTTGTCCAACAAAGGGTGATCTAGTCATTTTGCCTTGAAGGCAAGATTCACAAGTTAGAGTAGGCTCAGAGCCCAATGAGGATAGAATCCCCATTTTCTCCAATTTTGCAATCCTATCTTCTGCAACATGACATAACCTTAAGTGCCAAATATATTTTGAACTTGAGTTGGTTTTCACCATGGCATTGTATTCTTTTAGATCACTTGCATTCATTTTGTGTTTGTCATTATTATCCAAATAATAAAGACCATCATTCATATAACCCGAACCAACATATTTATTTCCAAAATAAATATTGCAAACATCATCTGTGAACTGAAATTCATAGCCATTTCTAGTCAAACTAGATATAGAAATGATGTTCTTAAAAGCATCAGGTACATATAAAATATTATCCAAACACAAAACATGTCCAAACATGTAAAAAGATTTAGATCCTATGGCTAAAGCTTCAATAGTTGAGCCATTGCCAATCCGACTCTAATATCTTTAGAATGCAAGTCGCTTGTTTGCTAGTTCCTGCATATCTTTAGAAATGTGAAGCGGCACCGATATCTAAAACCCAAGTCAGATGAACTATAAGTATCATCAGAATCTAAATAACAAGATATGGACATACCTTCCGAAGGTGTATCCTTCTTGTCCTTCAGAGAAGCAAGATACTGCAGGCGTTCCTTTTCCAGTGCCCATCCTTTTGGCAAGGGAAACACTTTCCTTTGCCTTCATCGACTTTAGTCTTCCTTTTCTGCTTAGCTATTTTCTTGGAAGGACCAGAATCTGAGGTTTCTTTTTCTTATTGCCTTTCTTCTTGTTGGACTTTCCAGTAAGAAGATGCAACCAAAGCTACCTCTTTTCCTTTATTGCTGGCATATTCTTTTGGGCAATAACCAGCATGTTGAGTAATTCACTAAGGTGCATTCTGTTTAGTCATATGGAAATTTGTCACAAAATTCCCAAAAGACTCAGGAAGGGACTGAAGGATCAAATCCGTTTGTAGTTGGAAATCCATGTTGAAGTCAAGATGTTCCAACTGCTCAATCAGCCGAATCATCTTGTGGACATGATCCCCAACATTCTGTCCCTCAGACATCCTCATACGGAATAACTGTTTAGATATCTCATACCTAGCATTCCTGCTGTGCTCACCATACAACTCTTGTAGGTGAAGGAGGATCTCACTAGCACTCTGCATGTTCTCATGTTGCTTTTGTAACTCATTACTCATGGAAGCAAGCATGTAACACTTAGCTCTCATATCATGCTCCTTCCACTTGTCCAAAGTATCATGTTCCTCTTGTGTGGCCTCTGGAGGTAAGGGACCAGGAACATTTGAATATAGAACATATCCTATATGTTCAAGGTTCAGGACAAGTTTCAAATTTCTTAGCCAATCGCATGATTAGGTCCTGTCAACTGTTGTGATCAAGTATGCTTGCAAGGATATTGGATGGTGGTGGTTGTTTTGTGCTCATTTTTATCGAAAATTAAGCTGAGAAAATAACCAGATTAATTAGTAAATGTATCATGTAATTAACCAAAATGATTATGGTCTTTTAATCAAATTGGTCCTCCCACTAACTTAGCGAATCCTACACTTCCAAAGTAGAAAACGGAAATCCTAGTTGGATGGATTTCTAGTGGGTGATTGAATTCTTATAATTCTATTGATCATCCTCAGGTACATTCATTATTGGAATTACAATAAACTATAAGTGAGCAACTCCTTGCCCATCACATCTCATGTGAGATTCAATCCTTTTACTAGCCCCTAATGCTCAAAATCTCAGGTACATCCAATATTGACTTATCTTGCATTAGTTAAGTTGATCCCATTGAGCCAGTAATTATGCAAATAATTTTAATGTCCTCAGGTACATCCAATATTGGCCACCAAACCATTTACATATTTACAACATCTCATGCTTAACAATTATTCTTAAGAAAATCTCTTAAATTAATTGCATCTCATGCAACTATTTAAAATTTCTTAAAATAATTGCCCCAATGGAGGGCTTATGTTATAATTACTTTAATTATAGCATTTCCAACTTAATCATTTGTTTGGAAGATTTTATAGCCATCCTAATTACTATTAAGGTCTCACTTTGCACATTATCCATTTAGCATGCATATATCATATAATTGCATACATTCCCATACATCTCATGCATTCATGGATAAGCAGAAATATGGTATGATCATGGACTTTCTAAGGGATTCAATCGAGCCACCAAGAATTGAATCAGGCATTCCTAGGTGCATTTCATTCATTCATTTTACAAGAGTTGCTGAAGGAGTACATAATCAACACTTGATATTGAATTCCTCCCACTGGTCCCACCAATACTCTTGACCTCCTTGAACTTCTTGCAATCCAATATTACATAGTAATCCTTGGCATACCAAGGCAAATTTACAAGAACTTAAATAAATGAAATTACAACCCAAAAATATTACAAACTTAATAATACATGCCCAAAATAAATTAAAATAAATTAATTAATTTACAATCCCAAAGAAACATAAAAGAAATAAATCCAATCACATTGGTCTTTTATAGTCCATGATCATCCATCATGCATATCACTATTTAACAATTAAATAAAACATACATACTTAAATTAAATTGAATATCTCATATTCAACTTAAAATTCCAGATTTGAATATGATTCAAATAAATTTAAAAATTCAGATTTGAATCTCATTCAAACAAATTTAAAAATTCAGATTTGAATCACATTCAAACAACTTCAAAAATTCAGATTTGAATCACATTCAAACATTTTTTTAAAAAATCAGATTTGAATCACATTCAAATATTTTTTTAAAAATCAGATCTGAATTTTATTGAATCAATTTTAAAAATCAGATTTAAATATGATTCAAACAACTTTAAAAATTCAGATTTGAATCTCATTCAAACAACTTTTAAAATTCAGATTTGAATCACATTCAAACATTTTTTAAAATTCTGATTTGAATCATAATTTAATTGTGTGATTAAAACAACTAATTAAACACTTTAATTAGTCAAAGAATAGGCCTTAGATCATACAACAATTGCAGAATTAAAAGCCAAACCTTGAATCACCCATGGAACCATTGTTGCCGCCACCAATGGTGGCTTCTCCATGTGTGACGCCACATCTCATGATCCAACCAGCAATGAATCTCTTGATCTCATGATCAAACACACAATTAAATTATATAATCAACAATCTAAATGGCAAATATAGTGGCTCTGATACCAATTGAAGGAACAGAAGCGTGAAAAACACAAGATTATACCATTGAATTCAAAAATTTTCACCTAGGGTCACATGCACCATGCAAGATTTATTTTTATCTATTTAATTTCAATGATAAACAACATATTAAAACTCTTTTAATATGTTTTTTTTGGATCTGTATTTGCCATTTAAGATTTTAAAATTAATCAGATTAATTTAAGAACCCTAGATTAAATCAAGAACGATTACACTAACCTCTTGATGTCTTAATGCGCCTTTGAGATTCGTCTTCAGGACACCAGATGTTGTCCCTCTAGCTTGTCCACACCAAGAACACCTATGGCAGCCCTTGAACAGCTTCTAAAGCCTTTTCTATTAATTAGAAATTCAAGTTCTGCCTTTTAAGAGATTAGAGATGTAAACAGGACACTAGAAACAATTTCTAGTGTTCTTAATTCAAGAGATTGATGGCTAATCTCTTTGAATTGATGAGAGATGAAGAGAAATAGCTGGAGAGGCTCAAAGTGGCGTGACATATGAGAGGAGAGGCTGCTGGTTATGTTTTCTTTTCATAACCCCACTTAAATAGCTAGGTTAACACATTAAACCCTAGCCACATGTCACCTTTTGATTAGCTCTAGGTTTAAGTGACCCAATCACATTGTGCCAAGTGTCAAACCTATATTTAATCTTGATTTTAATCATCTTACATGATTAAAAATATTTGGCAAGCTTATGTGTTATGCCATGTGTCACCATCTCATGGTGCCACGTGTCACACTGCAAAATGACCAAAATGCCCTGTGTCTTAATTTTGAGTTCTTAACCCAAAATAATTATTTTCTTCTTCTAATTAATTTATATCAAATATAAATTAATTAATTAATCTCTATTAATTAATTTCTCATCAATTAAATTCATATTTAAACACTTTAAATATAAATTTAATTTATACTACACATCCAATAATCTAGATTTGGTTTCAAGTCATGCTAGGGACTTTGCAATTTTATTGCAAACCAAATCTATTTAATTAATCAATTAAACTCTTTAATTAATTAATTAAATCATATTTAAATAGGTGATAACTTGTGTATGTGTGTGACTTACTAGGCTCATCACTAATTGGCAATGAGACATGATATCAACTCTTAATATCATCAGAACTCTTTCTTACCATAAATGATTTCTCTAAATCATTTTATGAACCTCATAGACCATGGTTAACACCTAGCATAGCATGCCATGGCCACCCAATTAGTAATAAGATTTACCTTAAATGAACCTATAATCATATGTTACCATGCACTAGAATCTCTCTGTTACAAAATCCCAACTCAAGCTGGAGTCATGGTTTATGTCAAACTCCATTTGCTATGAATATTATGTTCTCTTTTAATTCCAGTTCTTGATTAAAAGATTTTTCTCATCAGAAACTCTTTTCTGAATAAATCTATCTGTCCTGGCCAGGAACTTGAAACATCAAGAACAATTAAATGAACATAGGATTTTATCTCTATTTACTTAGAGGAACAGATTCCTTCTTGATCAACACCTACCTCCATATATAACTAGCAGGAGCCAACACATGCCCATATACCCATACATAGTACAAGTATGAAATCAGTATCAAACTCAAACTACCTATATACAAGATAACTGTGCTATCTCATGTCTAAAGATTATATGCACTGATATGATTTATGACAAAACATTGACAAGAGTAAACTCCATGTGCTTGTCATAAGTGTCACTGGTTCGGCCTACTTATCATTTATAAGTGCCTATCATGTTTGTTATATGGCATGAGACTCACCATTCCATCTTATTTATATCTCATATAAATAACTTGGGAACAAACATGAATACAATCTTTCTGGATAAGTCATGTCCTTATTATGAAGTATCCTCGATTGTGAACCTATTTATGATACTTTGTGCTAGAAATATTGTCACTCATATTCTTAACAACTTAAGAATAATATTTCTAACAAAATATCAATGGACCTTTTCTATTACACATAAATATATTATGTAAACGGAAAAGTGGAAATGCCTTTTATTATTAAAAATATGTACAAGATACATACTAAATGATATGCTCTAGGGCATACTACTAACAATACCACTCCATGGATGAGCTTTTGTATTCTCCTAATGACTCAAACTTGAGGTCAATTTTTTCCCAAGTGGAGGAGATTGATGTGGAATGTATTAGTAATAATTTTATTGAAAAATGGGAGAAGCTTCAAAGGAAAAAAACAAATGAAGTATTATGGAGTGAAACGGGAGAAAAACAACAAGTTTGAGGCAAGTTTAGATGGGCAGTAAGAGGAGCTACATTTTTTTTTTTAATTTTTATTATCTTCAGTAGTCCTAGATCAACTTGGACTCCTTGTTTAACAAGAGTAATTATTTCATAATTAATTTTGAGGCTTTTCCTATTCTATTTAAGACTCAATCATATTCCTACTTAGGCTAGGACTAGTTAATTTCCTACTTTATCTTTATCTTCATAATGTATTTGGATTTAATTTAAATTCTTATTTAGTAGAGCTATCTTCCTATTAGGATTGAGAGTTTAAAACTCTATAAATACTCCCAAAATTATGTTTTTCAAATTTAGATTTCAATTAATAAATTTTCAGCAAAGATTTTACTCTAAAATTCTTTCTCTCACGTGTGTGTGTGTGAGTTATTTAACTTCGCTGTGTCAAATTAATCACTATACTATTATTAGGTATAATAATAATTTGCCAAAATCATTAATATTGCCTAAAAAAAAAAAATCCTCTCACCATCTGTTGGAAAGGAAATTTAAAAATCTTTGATTTGCGTTTGAGAAAACCAAGGTTTTTGTGGGGTTTTAAAACTTTCAAAAATCTCAAATTTTCAACTCATTAAATTATTAGGTTTGGAAAGTTTTCCCTTTACTTATAGAAAATAAATTTTTATTTTCTATTTTTCATTTTTTAAGAAAATTCTAATTTTTATTTTTATGTGAAACAAGGAAAAAATAAAAAAAATAAACGTATTCACTTATAAATGATATAAAATAATTTTCTAATTCAAAAAAATTATTCATATCTTTTATAATTTAAAAAAAAATAAATCATTGTAAAATGTTTTTAAAAACTTATTTTTTTTTTAAATTTCTTTAATATGTGTTGTTATTATTTTTTAAATTTTATATATGTCATTCATTTATTTTATAATAATATAATTAATTTTTTTATCATAATAAATAAATATTTTTTAAATAATTATTTAATTTTCATTATAAAAAAGTTATTGTATACTTTTGCTTATAAAAAATTCATTATTTTTCTTTTGAAAAATAGTTGAAAAACTGATTTTTTTTTTTATAAAGGAAAACAGTAGAAAAAAATTTTAAATTTATTTTTCTTAATCTTCGTTAAATTTTAGAAAACTATTACATGTAAATACAAAACTCTATTTTTTAATTTTCTTAAAAAAAAATTTCAGAAAATTAGCTACCGTTTTCCATAAGTAAACAAGCCCCAAAATGTTTTAAAAAAATTATCTTTTCCTTCTAAACAACTATAAAGTTATAAAGATTTAAAAATTATAAAAAGAAAAAAGAAATCTTACTTTAAAAGATTTTGTTTTACTATACCTTCTCCAAATAATGTGTTAAAAATATACTTCAATCTTAGGCTTCAATTTCACAAAAATTTATTTGATAATAATATTTAGGAATCACCATAAGACAATTTCATGGGATCCTTACATTTTATATGCCTCTTTTTATCAGTTGGAGTGTCGGGAGATAATGAAGATTCCTTTATCCAGAGTCTTGACTGAAGAGCGAAGAGTGTGGCATTATACGAGAACTGAAGAACCAACAGTGAAATCAATTTATCATATTTTGAAGTCTAAGCAATGAACAACTGATAGTCATATTGCTTCTTCATCTTCCAATGGTATGGGGATTTTTTCTTGGATGAAGTTCTGGAATCTTACCGTGGGCCCAAAAATATGCAATTTTATTTGGTACGTCTGTATTGATGCCTTGGCTAAGAAAGTAAATCTCTTCAAGAGGCATTGCTCTCTGTCAATTATATGCCCTGTATGTAACGAGCAAGAAGAATCTATAGAACATCTGTTCTTTTTTTGTGAGCATTCTTGGGCTACCTTGTTTGGTTCTCCTTTGGGTTTCTGTCTTACTGTTAAGGGAATTTCCTCTTTTCAAATTGGTGGAGTGCCTTGCAACAAAGGGTGTCTAATCCTGATAAGTGGGAACTTCGATTCGCTAGTCTTATCTGCTGGTATATTTGGAAAGCTAGAAATGATATGGTCTTTAATTCTAGTGTGCCTCCCCATTCTTAAGATTGCAAAGGCTAAGAATACCCTTAAGGAAATGATTTTCATAACTTTTTCGCAACAGCATTCTTTGTTGGCCCTTTCAAATTCTATCAGAAATCGATCCCAAAGATGGCTGCCTCCTGGAGCAGGATATTTTAAAAATAATGATGATGGTTCTTATGATTTAAAGACTACTAAAGCAGCTGTTGGGGTTATGTGTCGAAACTCTGAAGGAGAATTGATGGATGGCTTCATGGAGTCTTCATATTGTTCTTCATCTCTAGCAGCTGAAGGGAAAGTTCTAAGCGCAGCATGCTGATTGGCTTCCACTAGAAATTATGTTCCTTGTATTATTGAGCTAGACTCTTTAAAGATAGGGTCTTTGATTTTATCTAACGAGTCTATTTTGCCTTGGGAGTTTGAATCTTTTTTTTTTGGATGTTCGATCCTTTTTATACAGATATCCCTTGGCCTCACTAGCTCACATAGATAGATCAGCAAATCAATGTGCTAATTGGGCGCCTAATCAAGCCTGATCTAGTTCGTTTTATGCTGGTTGGATTTCTAATCCCTCGTCAGAGTTGGATGATGGTTAGCTGGGGATTCTCCCCTTTCTTGAATGAATTAGTTTATCTTCTTGAACAAAAAAAATTACAATTAATGCCATTAATTTAAGGTTTTATACGCCAATTTAAATAAATAAATATGAATCATTCATTCATAAAGATAATAGTACATAGTAACTTACATATAAAGTAAAACATATATATATAAATAGCATTAAAATATATGTTAGAGATCTGACGAGCCCAATGTGCCTAGGAGAATCTCTTTTGATAGGTCTTATAAAAGAAATACACTCATAGGGTTGATACCATATCTAACCCAAAATCTTAAGGTAATAGAAGCATAGATCTTCCCACTTATATATCTCTCACTCATCTCATTTTTCTTCAATGTGAGAATTCCACACTTGTATATTCCCAACAAACTTCCTCAAGCGTGAATTTCTTTTATATTGGCCTTATTGAGCCCGCTCCCCCTCAAATGAAAGTCTTTTTCTCAGCTCAAGTATTACAGTGTCACCAAGAGCCTAATTACTTTACCAAACCCACTTGAGCATGTACCTCTAAGAGTTATGTCGGAGCCATCACATTTTCTGCCATCATATGTACAATGAAGTTTTCACTCTATCCGTTTGCTCTTCTTCAGAAGTGTGTCTTCCTACTCCATTGAGCCTACCAAGAGTCTCTCGACTTCTCTCATCCTCCTGTCAGAGCACTACGGGAATCACTGACCACCGCCTTCATACTCGTCTCTTATCGAACCACCGGCTCTAATACCACTTGTTAGAAATCTGGAGAGCCCAAAGAGTTTAAGGAGAATCCTTCTTGATGAGTCTCATAAAAGAATACATTCATATGTTTGATACTACATTCCACCCAAAACTTTAAGACAATGAGTGCATGGATCATTTTCACTTATATGTTTCTCACTCATCTCATCTTTTTCTGATGTGAAAATTTCATACTTACATATTCTCGACAATAAAAAACTTTCTGAAAAAATTATTTACTTTCTTAAATATTTTCTAATGTTTAAAAATAATCTAAAATTGCAATTCGTTAGAAAAAATGCGCTCCACTGGATAGCTATTTATAGCCTCAAAATCATCATAGGAAAAGATAACACAACTTTTCAGAAGACATAACACCAACCTCTCTCATGAAGAAATAAATCACATGAATTGTGACAGATTTAACAACATGACTAAATTCAATGGTAATATATATATATGTTCAAGATGTCAACATCGCTGCTTTCTTTTTTAATGTCTTTTCTCTATTATAATTTACGAAACTTGACCATAATGTCTTGTCCTATGGTGTGAGACATGGGTGCGACATACTTGACAGCAAATTCAATTTTCCAATCCCCCTCCAGCCGCGTTGAAATCAACTTCCATTTTGTATGTGACAAGGCTGCTAAATAGAGTTTAGCACTACATATACTCCCTTATTTTATGTATAAATCAATGCAAATAGAGTTTACAGAATTCAATTTAACTCTCACACAATCATGCTTCATCTCTTTTTCTTTTGAAAATGATTTTTTTTGAAATTGAAAAGAATTGAATTCTTTCATTGAAAATATGATAATTGACTAAAAAAAAAGAAATCAAATGAATTTAGTTTTATAAAATTCTAGTTTTCAAATAGGAGGTTAAATTTGCAATTCATCAGAAAAATATGCTCCACTTAATAGCTATAATAACCTCAAAAATATCAAAAAGAAAGATAACACAAAACATTTCAGAAGAAATAACACAAACCTCTCATGAAGAAATAAAATCAAATGAATTTTGGTGGATTTGACAACAGAACTAAATAGCAATAGTGTGCATAATCTAATGGTAGGTGCATATATATCGAACTTAGAAGACTCAAGTTCGACTCTCCCCTCCTCCTATTTATGTAATTTATCTATTTGTTGATATCCAAAATACCCTTAATTCTTTAAATTATATATATATATATGTGTGTGTGTGTGACAATCGCTGCTTTCCTTTTAATGTCTTTTTCCTATTATAATCTACAAAACTTGACTGTATATGAACTTGAGATTTAATTTTATATTATTTAATTAATTACGTATTGCAATTTGTTGCATAGTTGAATAAGTCATATATAATAATTAGTTAAATTTTCAAGGAAATCTCATTAATTTTTTTTATTTATTTTAAGAGATTTGCCATTTATTTCGGCTTTAGAAGCTCAAGAACATTATTTGGAGGTCAACTATTTAATATTACACTACAATATATACCGAAGGCGAGTAACAGCTGTAACAGCCCGATCCATCTCTAGTTAGTATTGTCCGCTTTAGCCCATGGGCCTCACGAATTTGTCCCTTGGGAGGTTTCATTCCCAAAAGCGCTCTAACCAGGTGAGGAAGGCTCCCACATATATGGCCCAAATCTTTCATTCCCGTTTCGGATGTGGGACACGAAGTCCACTCCAGTGCATAGCTGGTTGAACGAGCACTTCCCAACCCTATCCCTAGGTCGTGACAAGCCCACCAGCTTCTGCCTGGTGCGTTCTCGCACCACACACCGTACTAGAGGGAGTCCAGCTCTGATACCGAATTGTAACAACCCGATCCATCTCCAGCTAGTATTGTCCGCTTTGACCCTTGGGCCTTACGAATTTGTCCTTTGGGAGGTTTCATTCCCAAAAGCGCGCTAACCAGGTGAGAAAGGCTCCCACATATATGGGCCAAATCTTTCCTTCTCGTTTCGGATGTGGGACACGAAGTCTACTCCAATGCGCAGCTGGTTGAACGAGCACGTCCCAACCCCATCCCTAGGTCGTGACAACAGCTTTCGATTCTATGTAAGTTTGGTGGGTCTTTTTTTTATTTAATTTAAATTTATTTGTCATAATTAGGGTTGTGCATGGTTCTCTAGGTCCCAGGCTGAAACAAAGAACCATACTGAACGAACAAGAGCAACACTAATCCAAAATTAATTATTTTGATGCTTTGATTCGATTATGGTTCTTTATTAAGAATCAAATAGGAACCATACTAAAATCGAACTAGACCCATATACCAACCCGAGAATCGAATTTATACATTTGTTTTTTTTTTATTCTTTTAGATGCACTAAAAAATAATACTTTCAATATAATTATGTATATTTACATATGTATGCATAACTATAGAATAAATACAACATAATATTAAATTTCATTTCTCTATCTTTTCTTAATAATTTTAATTATAAATATATTAAATTATCTTATAATTCTTAATTATAAGTGTACTATTATACTGTATATATACTTAATTCATAATTAAATTTGTATCTTATAATTAAATATAATATAATTAATAAAAAGCTAAAAGTCATATTATATAATATAATTGTACTAATATATTATTTAATATGCTTAATCCTATATTATATATGTACATTATAGCTAAATATTATATAATTTAAAAATACTAAAATATATATTATATAATATATTTTATAGTAATAATCCACTTTA
Organism: Hevea brasiliensis; assembly: GCF_030052815.1. NCBI lineage: Eukaryota > Viridiplantae > Streptophyta > Magnoliopsida > Malpighiales > Euphorbiaceae > Hevea > Hevea brasiliensis. The sequence continues at coordinate 53,439,349 of NC_079509.1, read as the reverse complement.
AAACTTAAATGTTAATTCAAGTATGATGTTTTATGAAAACAATTACATAAAATTATTTTAAGAATCGATAATTGAATTAGAACCATCTCAAATCAAACTAGAACTGAAGGAATGAGAGTCATACTGAACCAGAACTGAAACAACGAAAAATCGAACTGAAACTAAAATAACAAAGAACCAAATCAGAATCATACCAAAATTTCAATTCAGTTCCGATTCCTAAATAAATTCTAAACCGAAAATGCAGACCACTAACCATAAATATATGAATTTCATATTCATGGCTAATGCTATTAGCTATGAATTAATGTCTCAGTGATATTAGGTATAATAATGGGATGCCTAGCTACAGGTGACAATGTAAGCGCACGTCAAAGAATTGGCAAGCAAGAAGCATTGTCCTAGATTAGGTGTATTAAAGTGATCTAGTAATCTGGGTTTAATTGGATAGTGTTATATTAAGTTTTTCCTAACTTTATTATTATTATTATTATTATCATTATCTTTGCTTATGAAAAAGCCATAAGAGAATTAATCTGTGATTGTTTGTGAAACTGAAACACCATTGGAGAGAAGTAGAGAAGTGATGTTTAGCATTATTGTTCGAGTTGTTGTTAAAAAAAAAAAAATTTTAATATTAAATTTTTATAATAAAATATATTAAATTTAACTTTAAATCATTTTTTAATACTTTCTAAGCTATTTTTCTCAATATTAGCTTAGATTTGGTTAAGATTCTTGAAAACATCATACTAAAAAAGAAATTCTTGAAAAGAAGCACAAGCAACATATGGCAGAATACAAATAAATTTTTAGACAATGATAAAGCGATATAATAAAAATTCCTATAGGCACAGTGTGTATATGTATACATACATATATCATCTATTCACATAATATCTTTCTTTTTTTTTAAGAAACATAAAATTGCACACATTATCAAATTACAAAGCATAGCACCTTAATTATTCATAGTTAAGATGCAGAGAGAGATGACTCATAGTGTTTGGCCTCTCGATCATTTGTTTTATTTTACAACAACTGATATATCACAAAGCAAAGCACACTATTTATTCTTGCCTGCACAGGGACAATCCAAGCCAAGCAGGGGAAAGACATATATACGAAACTCATCGTATTATATATTAACTTGGTCTTGCAAAGGAAGTGGCTCCAGAAGCAATGCTGTAATTTTATCTTTCACACTTGATGGGTTGGTGTAGGAGTCGTCAAGTCTGTAAAAAACCTCTGTTATTCGAGCAAGGTTAACCAACAATTGGAGAATAGGACTTGGCAGAGCAGTTGGCTTCATGCATTCTTCGTTGATGTCCTTCCATGCATTTGCGCAAATTTTAAGAATCTCTTCCACAGCCTTCTTTTCTAAAACATCATGTTCTTTCATGTAGCACTCTACCGATGAAGCAGAGTCTCCTCTCTTTTGCTCAGCCTATATTTTCATACAGTTGAGTTAAAAGTGATTAAATTTCTTAAGCATAAAATGAAATTGGATACATCCAACCCTGATTCGACACCCCACTGCAGCATTGAGACTAAAAATTTTCTCCGTTTATGCCTTTGGGTGAATCAACTAAGGGTTATTTGTACTCTCAACACTTTGGAGCTCAATCTGTTGTAGATCCCCTTATGGGTTGGGTTAAACCAGAGGCTATGAAATCATTTAATAGGCGATAACCTTTTTTGGCTTTTTTTTTTTTTTTCAATTCAAAATGGAAAAGAACGAAATTGGAATTTCGATCTATGTGTTTGTGTATACCTGGTGGGATACTATGTCGTTCTCAAGACGCCCAAGTACCTTGAGAGCTTTGACAATTTTTGGGTTACTTTGAAGCCACTGATATTCCTTGATCCCTGCAATCTTTTCCATTCCTATAAAGCCTGCTGCTACAATTAAGCCATAGCTGCTTGACTCAGAACCATTTTGCAAATGAACATCAAATGTTGGCACATACCCTTCATTAAACCACTGTGCCTCCATGCGATAGGATCTCAACAAGTTTTTAAACTGATGAATTAATTTGCATTATCAAAAGTAAATTAATTAATACCAGCAGCCATAAGCCAACCAAAGAAAAAATTAATTGATTAAGAATATATCAAGAATCTAGACAAATCTTACTTCTTCTTTTACGTAATAGGCACAGTAGGATCTTCCTTCCTTACTCGCAATATTCTCTGTTTCCTCAAAAAGATTCAGTAATTCCTTGTAGAAAACTTTCATGTAATCTGGCAGTTCGTCAGTAGCATCAATACTGCACCTGCTTATATATATAAAACTATTTAGACATCCAATTTCTTCATGGACATAATAGTAAAATGATTATTTATTTTTTACAGTAATAACTAAACTGTAATTTGTATTATTAAAATCACAATTAGTATTATTTGTTTTCTCACATCTTTAGTATCACGGCGAGCTTTAATGCATCACAGTAAATTCACTTCTTGATCGGTTCTTCAACCCGGTTTAATATGGACTATTTTATTGTGTAGCAAAATATAACATTTATAATGGGATCCATATATTAAATAATTGAGACTCACATATAATAAAATTATTATACATATAACTATTATTTTAGAATAAATCTAGCTAAGTTTTTCTGTAAATTAGAATAAATTATTTCATACAATGACTATATATATAATAGATAGATTTTAACCATTGATTATGTTATGATCCACATAAAATCCATTATAATTAATGATTAGCAAAATTATTGAATATACAACGATTGTATTTTATAATTTAGGTGCACCCACACACTTGTGCCTTGAATACGTGATGTACTGTAAATTTTTCCCCAAAGGGCAAATCATCCACGGTAAAACTATGGGCAATAAAGTTATTTAGTTAACATCTTTTATGATTTGGCTCCAAGATTTGGATCATAGTAACAAGTTGAGGAGCAAACTCACTTGCCAACTGAGTTGATTCCTTTTTGGTATTTTAAATGTCTCTGCAAATGTTTTTCACTTAGCATGTTAGATCTTAGGTCGGAGTATACGAGGGCAGCCTACTGACTAAGATTTAATCGGATTTGTCCATATTAAATTGTTGCTGATTTTTTAATTATTAACAAAATTACAGCTTATAAGAAAAACAAAAAAGTAAAGAAAAGGATAGCAAACCTCTCGATAGCATCTGTGAAGGCGTTGACTTCCTTCATTGTAGCATATGCATCGCATGTGTCATCAGCTAGTGATATCATTTTCAAATACTTGGCCATCATCATCCTTGAAAGAGCAAGATGAGGCTCAAACTGAATGGAACACGCCCAGAAATAGATTTCCACAAGTCTGTCTCTTGCATAGGGAAGTTTCTCTGCAAGATTTAAGTCTTTCCACCACCTAAAAAAATTGATGTATAATTATAAAAAATTATTTACACGTGACACATGAGACCTAAGCATTACTATATATCATACGTCTAAATTGCGTCTAGGTAAGAAATATTTATATAGAAAATATATCATTTACACAGTGCCCTTATTATCTCTCAAACCAAAGTTTACCTTGCCATCACCTTGAGCTCCTCTCTCTGCAATAATTGCACTCGATTGAAATCTAATTTTGCAAATTCGAGTAGGAATTCATTTGGAGATTCTTCTTTTTCATAGAAACAGATGTATTGCCATGCCTCTACTCTGGGTACTCCCTTGTGAAACGGAAGGATCAGAGCATTCTTTATACGTTCAGAATAATGGGGTTTTGATTGCATAGCCAATGACTCCAGGTGTGACCTTGTAAATTCAAGAGCTTCATCGAGAATATCTTCTCCATGCACACTCATAAAACTTGCTTCATACAAGCTGAGAATGCCTCTCACATCTTTGATGATGCTCTTCTTGAACTCTCCATTGCTGTCCTTGAATTTCTTGAACACATCTATTTCATAATAATCCTTCACATCATATATATTTTAATGGGAAAAGACATATATTTGATATTTTTACTTTTTAAATGAAATTATTATTATTATTATTATTATTATTATTATTATTATTATTATATCTTTGATGAGGCACTTACCACAAGTCATTTTGAATCCGTGTTGTCTCAAGACTTGAAAAAGGAGAGCTGTAGTGTAGAGATCATAATCATTTTCATCAAAGAGTTGAGGAACCCAGTTAAAAATATGAATTAATTGTTCTTCAATTTCCCTCTCAAAATGATATGATAAACCAAGACGGCATAATAAGTTAATCAATTCAATTTTCTTGATCGGATTACTTGCATCAGCCATTAACATGTCTTTGACCTTTTCTTTGAGCGTTTCCACCCGTCTAGTCCACGATTCATATTCCTGTGAAAGTAGTTTGGGAATTTCTTAAAAATTCATTTAAGTTTGAGGCTTAAAAAAATGAATTAGATATTCATGTAAGTTTGAGGCTTAAAAAATGAATTAGATAATATAGGTAATCTAAGGCTTAATTTTACATAAAATAATTTATATATAAAATATATTTTTCATATAAATTGTTTTTCAAGAAAATGTTTTCCATAAAAATATTTTTCATTATTTGGTTGCAGTATTAAACTATTATATATGTTTATATTATACATATATAAGTGTTTTCACATTTTAATAAGATTGTCAAAGCACAAAAAATGACTTTCAGATTTAAAAAGAAAAAAAATATTTTTTTAAAAAAAATAGCTTAATTTTCCTTTAACTAAAAATATTTTTCATTTATCTATTTTCTGAGCGTGAAAATATTTTCCATGATAATATTTTTTGTAAAATAAACGGAACCCCAATTCATAAGCCTTTTTTTTTAAAGCACAAAAAAAATAGAGGAAACAAAGCACCACAAGACAAAGAGTTACTTACTGAGTCCAGCAAAGAAAAAGAAGTAAAGCTGTAAGAATCCCACACAGGAGGAGGGAACACTGAGAGAATTTTGGTTTGGTCAGTGTTTGGGTGTAAATGAGGTTGCATTTCCATTTTTCGCCAGGAGGAAAGGAAGGAGAAGTATAGCATGTAACTTAGCTGCTTGTATCTTGTTCCAAATGCTTGGAAATTAAAGGCCTTATATAGAGACATCTATCCCTTGGCTGCAAAATATATAATGTCTGTTTGACATTATTGTTAGAGCTAATATCGAGAAAAATAACTTTTTAAATATATTAATCAGAAAGTATTAAAAATTAATTTAAAGTTAAATTTGATATATTTTAATTATAAAGATTTAATATTTAAAAAATAGTGCTTTCTATGATTACTTGATTCCATAAATAGTATAATTATTTTGTTGCAGAAAATAAGAAAATTTCACATAAAGTTATAGCTTATCTCATAAAATTTTTGTAAGATAATTATTTTTTTCGTAAAATAGTTAATTATGAAAATTTTATTAATTTTAAAAGAAATAAAGTTTCTTCATATAAAAAAATACATATAATAGTTTTTAAGAATCTAATAAATAATATTTAATAAACTTAAACGTGTTCTTATAATTTTTTAACAAAATTTACCGTTCATAGTTCAAATCTTTGATTTTTTAAAACAATATTACATGTGATTTTTTATTTGAGGAAATTCTATTTTTCTTTTTATTAAGTTAATAAAATTTCCATAATTAACTAATTTATGAAAAAATATATATATTTTACGAAAATCTAATAAAATAAGTAATAAATTTATGTGAAATTATCTTATTTTCGATATCAAAATAATTATACTTTATATGAATTCAAATAGTTATAAAATTTTTTTAAAAAAAAATTATTTTTTCAACAACAGTTGAACAATAATGCTAAATATTAGTTCTTTACTTCTCTCCAATAGTGTTTCAGTTCCACAAACAACTATAGATCAATTCTTTGGCGATTTTTTTATAATAATAATAATAATAATAATAATAATAATAATAATAATAATAATAAAGTACTTAATATGACACTATACAATTAAATCCATATCAGTAAACCACTTTAATAGACCCAGTCCAATGCATGTTATGTGTCAATTCTCTGACGCGTGCTTACAGGTGAATCACACATTCCTTAGTTCTACGTTCCTCACCTCTTTCTCTCCTTGTGCTTTTCAAAGTGAGCAACCCTCTTTGACTTTAGTTACAGTTCTTTTTTTTTTTTATTTAAATCGAATTCATCGTAAATGTTGACCCCGTGTAGCTCAAAATGAGCATTGATTTTGACGATAACAAAACTCAAACAGAATCTATCTAACTCAACTTTAAAGTGATGTGTAGATTCTTTCTTTCATTCATAAAAAATCGTTGAAGTTGCATCTAAGGAGGAAGAGTACTCAAAGGTATCTCAAGTCAAATCCAAGATGAGAAAGGACAAGATTATGTAAGCCAAAACTCAAGATAAAGGTATGAAAGACATAGAGTTAGAAATTGAGTCTTAGGACTTATGTGAAAAGAATAGATGAAAGTTTAGTCTAATGGAGCTCAAAATTAAAATTTTCTTTTAAAGATTTTTTCTCATCATGACCTTGAATATTGCTATTGGAACATATTTTTTTAAGGTCTAAATCAGATTTTTTAAAATATTACAAGTTGAGACATGCAGCTGTTGACTTAGTTTGCTAACTGGTTTACTAAAATATTAGTTTGCTAATATGTTTGCTAAAACATTAGTTTACTAACCAGTTTACTACTGTTGCCAAAATTTCATTAGTTTGCTAAATGATCAGAGCTGCTCAACTTCGCACAAAAGGACAAAATAACGGCCATTTTGTCTTGAGCAGTGTGTATAACGTTCCAAAAAAGTTTCAAACGGTCTAAAATGATTTGAGACTATAAATACACCTTCTTTACTTCATTTTAGTTTGATGAAAGCTTACATTTGAACTCCAACTTTGATTTTTCATTTATTGCTTTCATTCAAGAGCTTTAAAGATTTTGAGCTACCATTGGCAAATCAACTCATCTCTTCTTTATAGTTTGATTTGTATTGAGTAAGAGTGAGTGTAAAAACATTAAGTTGCATTTAAGAGAGGTTGTACAAGCACCTATTGAAGCTTGAGAGTGTGAGTGCTTGAGATAGCACTTGTCAAGGGTTCAAGCTACCTTGGTAAAAGCTTGGTATTAAAAAGTTGTAAAGGGCTTATGGTCTCTTGCTTTTAAAAGAGCAAATAGTAGAGAGAAGACTCAAAGAGGGTTCTTTGAGAGAGTGGATGTAGGCTAGTTAAACCGAACCACTATAAAAATCATTGCGTTTGATCTCTCTAACCTTTACCTCTTTACTTTTGTGCAATTTAATTTTTATACATGACTTTGAATATTGATTGAATATATTGAGTTGGTATATTTAAGGATTTATGAGTATGATGAGAAATTAGTTGAAAGTCTTGTGATGTATGTTTTGATAGCTATAAATATTGATTAAAGCTTGACTTGCAACTTAGGGACACTTTATTGAAATACATATCACTGTCATTATATATTAAGAAGCACCTAGTTGAACAAAGCCACAATTTTTCAATAGGCTACAAGCAAGGGCCGAAAAATTGTTAAAGTCCAATTCACCCCCCTCTTGGACTATTTTGGGACAACAAATTGGTATCAGAGCCTGTCTCTCTTGCTTAGGGTGTTACAACCTTAGAGTGATCCATAATGGCTGGTTCATCTAGCAATACTGCCGGTATACCCGCACCATTAGCTGAAGGCTACTCAATCACTAGACCACCACTCTTCAATGGCACTAATTATTCATTTTGGAAAGTAAGAATGAGAAATTTCATACAATCTGTAGATATTAATGCATGGAGAATTATTAAAAATGGTCCACATGTTCCTCAAAAGAATGGTCCAGGAACTACAAAAGTTCCAAAACATGAAGATGAATATGATGACAATGATTGGAAGAAAATTTCTATAAATGCTAAAGCTATTAATATTTTGCATTGCACACTTGACCTTAATGAATACAATCGTGTTTCAGGATGTCAATCTGCTAAGGAAATTTGGGATAAGCTTGAAGTTACTTATGAAGGAACTGATGTCATCAAAGAGTCCAAAGCAAACCTTCCTATTCGAGATTATGAGCTATTTGAAATGAAGCCAGGAGAATCAATTGCGAATATGAGTACAAGGTTTACCGATCTTGTAAATCTTCTCAAAGCACTTGGTAAAAGATCTGAGGAAGTTGAACTTGTGAAGAAAATTCTTAGATCACTTCCAAAATCTTGGGAAGCAAAGACTACAGTTATCCAAGATACCAAGGATTTTAAAACATTCACTTATGATGAACTCATTGGATCTCTCATTGCACATGAGATGGTATATAAGAAAGATGAAGTTGAAAATGAGCAGAAAAAGCAGAAAAGCATTGCTCTTAAGTCAAACAAAGATGAAGATAAGAAGAAAGGAGTTGCATTCAAAGCTGACTCTAGTGACAACTCAAGTGCTTCAAGTGATGATGATGATGAAATGGCTATGCTTGCAAGAAAATTCAAAAGAGCTTTCAAGAAGGGAGGAAGCAAATACAAGAAATTCTTGAAAAAGTATACTCCTAAGGATAAACATTTCAAGGAATCAAAAGAAGAAATTGTATGTTATGAGTGTCACAAACCTGGACATATCAAGCCCAAATGTCCATTACTCAAAAAGAAAAAAGGAAAAGAAGATAGAAGCAAGAAAGCTATGAAAGTAGTTTGGAGTAACAGTGAAGAATCTTCAAATGATGAATCAAGTGACAAGGAGACTGCTCTTCTTTGTATGATGGCACTTGAAGAGAAAGTTGAGAGCTCACAAAAGGAAGAAGAAAGTGACAATGAGGTAAACTCTTATGAATCTCCTAATGTAGAAGAACTTGAACTTGCATTTGCTAAAGTATATGATGAGTATAGAAATTACAAGAGAAAGTGCACTAAAATGAATTTAGAAATTGAATCATTGAGATCACAAAATATTGCCATGTCCAATGTACATAAAGAAAATGAATTTTACAAAGGACAAATTGCTTTATTTAAAGAACTAGACTTAGAGTTGAAAACCTCAAAAGAAATTTATGAAATGCTCATTGAGAAAAATAAAGTTCTTAAAGCAAAAGTAGAATCCTTGACAAAAGATTTGGCTAAATTCACAAAAGGAAAAAAACTCTAGATGTACTTCTTGGAAACCAAAGAATTTCAAATGAAAAATATGGAATTGGTTTTGATGGTTTCATGAACTATGACAAGTACAAAAATCATTTCATTAAAGCATCTACATCCTCTTTGCCCAATATCACATGTTATTATTGTAATAAAAGAGGTCATATGATTAGTTCTTGTGCACTTAGGAAGGATCTTCTTAAGGTTAAGAAGGTATGGGTACCAAAGGGAACCTTACCTAAGGTCACTAACCCTCAAGGACCCAAAGTTGCTTGGGTACGTAAAGCTTAATGATTAAATTTCAGGTTTGTTTCAAAGGGATGAAGGAAAGTAAAAAATGGTATATAGATAGTGGTTGTTCAAAGCACATGACCGGTGAAAAGGACAAGTTTTCAAAAATCACAATGGAAGATGGAGGACATGTAAAATTTGGAGATAAAGGAAAAGAAAAAATAATTGGAAATGGCACAATTGGAACCAAACCTTGTATTGAAGATGTGTCGCTTGTTGAAGGATTGAAATACAACTTGCTAAGTGTAAGCCAACTTTGTGATAAAGGTTTTGAGGTAAAGTTTACTTCTTCTCTATGTACAATCAATAACTTAGAAAATGACACATTGTTCATTGCCAATAGATCTAATAATGTTTACTTGCTTGACATGAATAATTTTGAAACTAATCATGGTACATGTCTAGTATCTTTTGATAACTCTAGTTATTTGTGGCATAGAAGACTGGGTCATGTAAGCATGCATACACTTTCAAAATTGTCTAAGAAAGAACTTGTTAATGGCCTTCCTAAGATTAATTATGAAAATGAATTTCAATGTAGAGCATATGCACTAGGAAAGCATACTAGAGCATCTTTTAAATCTAAAAATATTGTATCTACCACTAGGCCATTAGAATTGCTTCATCTTTGATTTATTTGGACCCGTAACTCCTACTAGTCTTGGTGGGAAGTCATATGCTTTAGTTATTATTGATGACTATTCAAGATATACATGGACATTCTTTCTTGCTCACAAGGATGAGACATTTGAAAAATTCACCTCTTTTAGTAAAATGGTTCAAAATGAAAAAGGTTTTTGCATCACATCTATAAGAAGTGACCATGGAACTGATTTGAAAATCATTTATTTGAGAAATATTGTGATAAATATGGAATCAACCATAATTTTTCAGCTCCTAGAACACCACAACAAAATGGGGTAGTAGAAAGGAAAAATAGGACTTTGCAAGAAATCACTAGAACTATGTTGAGTGAAAATAATTTGCCAAAGTACTTTTGGGCTGAAGTCATAATACATCTTGCTATGTGTTGAATAGAGTTTTGATTAGACCAATTTTGAAAAAGACCCCCTATGAGCTGTGGAAAAGAAGAAAACCAAATATCTCATATTTCAAAGCATTTGGTTGTAAGTGCTATATTTTAAATAACAAGAAGGATAACTTAAAGAAATTTGATGCTAAATCCGATGAAGGAATCTTTCTTGGGTATTCAACAAAGAGTAAAGCCTATAGAGTGTTCAATAGAAGAACTTTAGTTATTGAGGAAACTATTCATGTTTTGTTTGATGAGACTAATCCTTCTATCAGAAAGAAAAATGTTTGTGATGATAATAATGAGCAGGTTTTTGGAAAAGAAAATATAATATCAAATCAAGAAATGGAACAAATTGATGATAAAGATGAAGAAACTCAAGGAGAAACCACAATAGATGTCCATAATGCCAATGAAGATCAAATCAATGAAGAAATGCCAAATTTGGAAGAATTACAAGTAAATGAGCCCCAACATGAAGATTTACCTAAAGAATGGAGATTCCATAGAAATCATCCCCAAGAAGACATTATTAATGATCCATCTCAGAGGATGATGACTAGAGCACAATTGAGAAGATATTTTAGTAATGTTGTTTTTGTTTCACAAATTGAACCTAAATGTTTTGAAGATGCTCAAAATGATGAAAGTTGGATTCTTGCCATGCAAGAAGAACTAAATCAATTTGAGAGAAATAAATTTTGGAATTTAGTGCCTAAACCAAAAGATCATTCAATTATTGGTACTAAATGGGTTTTTAGTAACAAAATGGATGAAAAAGGCAATGTTGTTAGAAACAAAGCTAGACTAGTGGCTCAAGGCTACAACCAAGAGGAAGGGATTGATTTTGATGAAACCTTTGCTCCGGTTGCTAGAATTGAAGCTATTAGAATGTTGTGTGCCTTTGCATGTTACAAGGATTTTATGCTTTATCAAATGGATGTCAAGAGTGCATTTTTAAATGGTTATATTGATGAGGAAGTGTATGTTGCACAACCTCCAGGCTTTGAAAATCATGAGCATCCAAATCATGTTTATAAACTTACTAAAGCTTTATATGGTTTAAAGCAAGCTCCTAGAGCATAGTATGAAAGGCTTAGTAAATTTCTTTTACAAAATGATTTCCAAAGAGGCAAAGTGGACACAACACTTTTTGTTAAGAAGCATCATAATGATATGCTCATTGTGCAAATTTATGTTGATGATATAATTTTTGGTGCTACTAATGAATCTCTTTGCAAGAAATTTTCTACGATTATGCAAAATGAATTTGAAATGAGCATGATGGGTGAGCTCACATTCTTCCTTGGACTTCAAATTAAGCAAATGAAAGATGGCATCTTCATAAATCAATCAAAGTACATCAAGGATATGCTAAAGAAATTTAAAATGGAAGATTTGAAGAGCATGGGCACACCTATGAGTTCAACAATTAAAATGGACAATGATGAAAAAGGTAAAGAAGTGGATACCAAGCTTTATAGAGGTATGATTGGCTCTCTTTTGTACCTTACTGCATCTAGACCAGACATACACTTTAGTGTTTGCTTGTGTGCAAGATTTCAATCGTGTCCAAAAGAATCCCATCTAAGTGCAGTTAAAAGGATCTTTAGATATCTCATTGGCACATATTCAATTGGTTTATGGTATCCAAAATGTGAATCATTTAATCTTGTTGGTTATAGTGATTCCGATTTTGCTGGAAGTAGACTGGATAGAAAAAGTACTTCAGGTACTTGTCAATTTCTTGGTCTTGCACTAGTTTCTTGGCACAGTAAGAAACAAACTTCAGTAGCTTTATCTACAGCTGAGGCAGAATATATAGCTGCTGGTAGTTGTGTTGCTCAAATTTTATGGATGAAACAACAATTGGAAGATTTTGGTTTAAAATATAATCTTGTTCCAATTAGATGTGACAACACAAGTGCCATAAACTTGATCAAAAATCCAGTCCAACATTCAAGAACAAAACATATTGAGATCAGACATCATTTTATTAGAGATCATGTTCAAAATGGAAATATCAAAATAGAATTTGTTGCCTCTGAAAATCAACTTGCTGATATTTTTACAAAACCACTTAATGAGGAAACCTTTTGTAAAATTAGAAGGGAAATTGGTATGTGTGAACCACTTGCTTGAAATTTAAGTCATAGTAATATATCTGCATATTATCCAATGTGTGAGTGATTTGCAGTGATATAAGTTTGCTGAGAAATCACTAAAAATCTTTGATTTTTTAAAACAATATTACATGTGATTTTTTATTTGAGGAAATTTTATTTTTCCTTTTATTAAGTTAATAAAATTTCCATAATTAACTAATTTATGAAAAAATAATATATTTTACGAAAATCTAATAAAACAAGTAATAAATTGATGTGAAATTATCTTATTTTCGATATCAAAATAATTATATTTTATATGAAATCAAATAGTTATAAAATTTTTTTGAAAAAATTATTTTTTCAACAACAGTTCAACAATAATCCTAAATATTAGTCCTTTACTTCTCTCCAATAGTGTTTCAGTTCCACAAACAACTATAGATCAATTCTTTGGCGATTTTTTTATAATAATAATAATAATAATAATAATAATAATAATAATAATAAAGCACTTAATATGACACTATCCAATTAAATCCATATCAGTAAACCACTTTAATAGACCCAGTCCAATGCATGTTATGTGTCAATTCTCTGACGCGTGCTTACAGGTGAATCACACATTCCTTAGTTCTACGTTCCTCACCTCTTTCTCTCCTTATGCTTTTCAAAGTGAGCAACCCTCTTTGACTTTAGTTACAGTTTTTTTTTTTTTATTTAAATTGAATTAATCATAAACCAAAAATATAAAATATGTGATGAGATTTATCTATTAAATATGTGAATTTTATATATTTATATTTTAAATTTGTAATGAATTCAATTTAGATAAAAATTTTCCTTCTTATTCAACCTTAAATTGACACCTATAGCTAGTCATTCCATGCAATATTATGCCCGGCATCGCTGAGACATTAATTCATAGCACACAGTATTAGCAATGAATCTGAAATTCATATATGTTATGGTAAATAAATTTAAATTAAATAAAAAAAAAATTCCAACAAACTTACATAGGATCGAAAGCTATTGCTTACCTTCAATATATATTGTAGTATAGTATTATAAAGTTGTTGTCCAAATAATATTCTTGAATCTCTAAAGCTGAAATAAATAGCAAATCACTTCAAAGTAAATAAAAAAAAAATTCATGACATTTCGATGAAAATTTAACTAATTATTATATATGACTTATTCAACTATGCAACAAAAAGCAAAATAAGTAATTAATTAAATAATATAAAATTAATTCTCATGTCATATACAGTCAATTTTTGTAGATTATAATAGAAAAAAGTATTAAAAAAGAAAGCAACGATTGGAATCTTGAACTATATATATATAATCGTAAATAATTTAATTTTTTTGGTATCTATGGATAGATAAATTACTAAAGTAGGGGAGGGAAGAGATAAACTTGAGTCTCCCATGTTCAATATATATGCAGCTATCACTGGATTATGCATATTGCTACAATTTAGTCTTGTTGCCAAATCTGCACAATTCATTTGATTTTATTTCTTCATGAAAGAGATTTGTGTTATTTCTTCTGAAAGTTTCGTATTATCTTTCTTTATGATTTTGGGGCGTATTTTTTCTAATGAATATTGCAATTTTAACCTCTTGTTTTGAAACTAAAATTTTATAAGAACTAAATTCAATTGATTTTTTTTAGTTAATTCTCATATTTGGAATGAAAAATTTTAATTTTTTTAATTTAAAAAATTATTTTTTAAAAAATATAAAAAATTAAATATAATTATATAAAAATTCAATTGAATTCTGTAAACTCTCATTACATTGTTCTATTACACACTAGTTTTTACCTTAACATGTGTTGCACGTTAATTTACTCGTGATTTAAAATTTTTTTATATAATTTTCTTTTAATTTTTTATATAATATAATATTATCATTATATATTATTTTTAATAACCAATTAAATTTAGTTATTCATTAGTATGACTGCATTTTACTTCTAATTAAAGTTGATTAAAAAATTATAAAAAAATAAAATTAATAAGTTATATTACTTTAATCAATTGAAATATTATAAATAAAACACATGAAATAGAATTTTTCATGTATATTACTTTGGTGATTAAAATATTATAAATAAAATACCATAAGTATAGTATGAAAATATGAATATTTTGATTTTACAAATTAAAATTTATTATTTACTAAAAGTTATTTTCAAAATAGTTTCAATTTTTAAATAAAATTATTATAGTCCATTTAAAATAGAAATTGTGAGGCAAAAATATATATTTTATTGCTTAACTTTATCTTACTGCAATAAGAATTTTAGAATTAATAATTTTTTATAAAAAATTTTTTTGTACTTTAGTAAATAATAAAAATAATGAATGGTGTTTTTAGAAATTTTAATACTCTCCCCTTCCCCTTTTAAAATTTTTTTCAACTTCTTGTTGTTATAGTCAATTTTTTAATTTTTGAGAATTTTAGCTTGATATTAAATATTTATTATTTTTAATGAGTAATAAAAATTAAATAAATTTACAGTCAAAATTATAACTAAGAGAGAAACTAACAATTAAAACTACATCATGTTAATTGATTTAAATCAATTTTGATTATAGTTTAAAAAAAACTTATAAAACTAAGCTAAAATTATTATAAAAATTAGTATAAAAAAATTGAAAAAAAAATAATATTAAGCCTTTAAATTACATATTATCATTTACTATTAATAAAATTCTTTGAGTTAAGATTTTTACCAATATAAGTTGTTTTTAAGATAAGATTTATAATAAGATTAAGATTTTAATATGTTGTTTATTATTTACTGTAAATCAAAAAATTATAAAACAATTTGATCATTTGTAAATTCTTCTATTCATATTTTTATATTTATTAATTATTTATTAGAAAAAATATAACACATAAGTAAAAACATAGGTCAATTTTTGAATGAATTTTTATTTTATATATATGATTCTATGTAATGTAAATTAAAAATTAAAAAAATTGAAGTATGTAAAATAAAAAAATGTGCACGGTAAATATATTGATAAAAAATAAATTATATAATTTAAAAATATATTATTATAATTACATATTATATATTAATTTTATTATTTAATATAACTCTGAATACTCATATATTTATATAATTATATAAGGTTAAAAGATAAAAAAAAAATTAAAATTTTTATTTCAATTATCAATTTTATTATTAAATTACAGGACAAGACATTACAGCCAAGTTCATATGCAGTCACGTTTTGTAAATTGTACTAGGCAAAAGACATCAATAAAGAAAGCCGCCATTGGCATCTTGTACAATAACAACAATAATTGTAAATGGATATTTAACATGAATGATTTGATATTTTTATATTTTAAGTAAATTTAAGTATTTAAGTTGTGTAAATAAATATAATAGTGTATTTCACCTCTTAATAAAATGATTCAATATAAATAAAATTAGTCTTAATTTATTAAATTAAAAATATTTGTGTAATAATAATAATAATAATAATAATAATAATAATAATAATAATAAATCATTTAAAGAATTAAGGGTATTTTTGAAATTTAATAATAATAATAATAAATTATTAAATTATATACTATTTTCATTTAGTCTTATCGTTAAAGTTACTACAATTTGCTAATTTATTTCCTCATGAAAAAGGTTTTTAATTAACCTTTTTGGCAAGTTTTATACTTAATACTGTTTATACACACGCGTGTGTGTAAGAGAGAGAAAGAAGGGAAAGAGCATTGATATTGGTAAAATACCTATAATAATTTATTATAATAATAATTACGGATTAAATTTATTTAATTATTAAAAATTAATTTATATTAAATTTTTATTATTTAAATTAATTTTAAAATTTATATAAATTTAAAATTTTTATAATTTTACTTGTACTTAAAATCTATTAAACGAATTAAAAATGCTTTTAAAAATAATTCCACTTATATGAAAATTTTATTAAAATTTTTATTTAATAATAAAATAAAATTCTATTTTGACTAGGAAAGGAAAAAAATAATAAAAAAAACTATGTTTATCTTTCTTATAACACCCTAATATAATATTATTAAAACTTTAACATTGTTTAGTATGTTGGAAATTAAAAATTTATATAATATAATAAATTGTGTAATTATTTTCTTATAATAAATTATATATTTGGACTATATTAATATATAAGTCAACTAAAATTAAGAGTTTTATTTTATTTTACATAATTATTAATTTTATCATAAATTATAATATTAAAAGTCCAAAATTAAATATTAATAAAAAAAACATGTTGGGATTCACAGAATACCCTTTATTATTTTTATTATAATAATAATAATAATAATATTATTATTATTATTATTATATTTTTATTATTTAAATTAATTTTAGAGTTTATATAATTTTATTTGTATTTAAGTTCTAGTTAATTAAGTTTTTTTTTATAATTCAAAACATTTATTTATAATTATAAAATTAAATATAAATATGAATAACAAAAATCTATACGTTAATTAGTGTTAGAGAATTATGGAACAATTGGATTGTCAAAAATGCCCTTAAATTTTTATATTATTTCTAATTATATTATTTAAATTAATTTTTGAGTTTACATAAATTTAAAATTATTAATTCTACTTATATTTTACTTCTCAGATTTAAATAAGATTTATAAATTCAAATTTGATTATATATTAAAAGGGAAAATTGGCATTGTCAAATGTCCTTTATGATTTATATTATTTATTAAAATAGCAATAAAAACGAATTGTTGCATATCATTGTGAAATTTTAATCATATTTAATGACAAATATTATGTTGCTCATAAAAGATTTAGCAATAAATATTTTTATCACTAAAAGAATAGCGACCATAATGTTTGGAAGGTAACAATTATTTAAATTATTAGTGACACATATTTTTGTCACTAAATAATATTAACGGCGAATTTACATAAATTAGTTACATGTTATTGTCTTTTATAATTATTATTGGACATAAATTATTTTTCTATCACTATAAATATGTTTTTTTTTATATTTTTATAAATAATAAATAGATTAATAAAGAAAGCTACCGTTGGCATCTTTGCACAACAACAATAGTAAATAGATATTTAATATGAATGTTTTGATATTTTTATTTTTTAAGTGAAATTAAATATTTAATTTTTATAAATGAATATAATATCCATTCAAAGTACGTCACTCTTTAATGGATTGATTCAGTGTGAATAGAATTAGTCTTAGTCCATTAGATAAAAATATTTATGTAATAAGTAAATAATAATAATAATAGTTATTATTATAAATCATTTAAAAATTAAGGGTATTTTTTGCATTTAATGATAATAATAATAAAAAAATAATTGAATTATATACACTGTTTAGTCTTGTTGTTAAAGTTACTACAATTGGCGTAATTTATTTCTTCATGAAAAAGGTATGTGTTATTTCTTTTAAAAAGTTTTGTGTTATCTTTCTTTATAATATTTTTCAGATTATAAATAGCTATTGAGTGAAGTGTTTTTTTTTTCTAAAGAATTGCAATTTCAAACGATAAAATATTTAAGAAATTAAAGTAATTAACTTTTTCGACAAGTTTTATATTTAATACTGTTTATATATATGTGTGTGTGTGTGTGTGTGTGAGAGAGAGAGAGAGAGAGAGAGAGAGAGAGAGAGGGGAAAGAACATAGGCATTGGCAAAAATACCCATAGGAATTTATTATAATCACTACAAAAAAAGTGAGTATAGGGGACACATAAAATTGTCCCCAAAACTATGAATAATCGTCCCCAAAGGTATAGGGGACGACATTAATTGTCCCCCCCTGTTGTCCTATTTACCTTCGTACCGTATTCTATGGGGTACGACAAATCATAATGTCATCTCTGAAAAAAGAGATGATAGTCGTCCCCAATATGGGGACAATAGTCATCCCTAATATGGGGACGACAATCATAGTCGTCCCCTAACATGGGGATAACTGTCGTCCCCATTGTCCAAACTCAAGGGGGATCATAATCGTCCCCTATAAAAGGGGTATGACGCTTGTCCCTAGTTTTGGATCAAACTCAATGGGGACCATAATCGTCCCCCTGTCAAAAGGGGACGACATTCGTCCCTATTTAAAGGGGAGAATACTTGTCCTCAATTATAGAGACCACAGTCATCCCTTAATATTAAAGGGACAACAGTCGTCCCCTGATAAAAATTGAATAGGGATAATTTTCGTCCTCATATCCTCATATTTTGTCTCCTATAAAGTTGCTTTTAATATTGGGATGTTATATTTATAACTGTTAAAAATATTGATACTCGTAAATTTCATATTTAATTCAAAAAAACTATATGATAAAATTAATATTCAACAATAAAGGGCAACATAAGTTTTAAAGTATGATATAAAAATAATTTTTAAGTGTACGTAGCTAGTATGCAAAATAAACTTAAATCTACTTACTTTATTCCTAATTTGTTCATACTTGATAATATTCGAAATAAAACTCCTATGATAATAGTAGTCTTCAAGCTGTAATTTAACTTCATTGCTAGTCTGCAAGCCTTCATTACTCGATCTGTTAATCCTACAATAGATTTAAATAAAAGGTCATTCAAAAAGTAGTTTTTCCAATTCATGAAATTAAATATATCTAAAACGTACTTACTGTTGTCATATCCTAACTTTCTGATGATTTGTATCCTATTACACTCTCAAATCTTTTAAAAAACTCCAAATTGTGCTCTTCTTGTTCCTTGAGTCGAGCATTTAGTTGTGCTATCTCATTATTGCATTGTTCTTTTTCCTTCAAACGAGCATTCAACCTTGCTACCTCATCTCTCAATTCATTTAATTCCTCATTTCTAGAACCACATGACATTCCTCTAGTGCTTGCTTTGTATCCTAATCCTTTACCACAGACATAGCCAGATCTAATGCCAAACACCTCTTTTAAGACATCATCTAGAGTAAGACCAGTCTCATTATCATTTGTTGGTTGTTTCTCAATCCTTTGCATCTCTTCCTACAAAATATAATATTAAATATGTGAATATTTAATATATAAATATAATCTAAAAATATTAATAATTTCATAGTCAAAATACTTACATATATCCTTGATGATTCTGGATCATGCCATTGTGTTTGGCCTTGCTCATCCAAGAACCCATGTGTAGCCATCCAGACTTCAGAAGCATACGGTACTTCACCAATCTCCTCATCCATCTATAGTATTAATTATATTAACCATGCATTATATAACATAATATAACTAAACAAAAGAAATAACTATGAGTAAATAGTATTTTTTTTTATAGTTTACCATATCATACTCTACTTGTGCAAATGGAGCGGGACCAGTTGAAGCAATAATTCTTTGTCTAGCACGATTATTTGTATTGGTGGAACATAAGGCCTACATGATATTGATGTTAAAAAAAATATATATATTTTTTATCATAATAGAAAAAGTAATTAAAAAGTACCTGAAAGTCCTCATTAGCAAAAACTTTGAACATTTCCTTCCAAGTATCCACAGTCAATCCTTCTGGAACATGTTGCAGTCGTTCATCATCACTTGAGTACTTCAAATACTTAAGGTGTAGCTTGTATTTCCATTTGCGATATAATATTTTCATCTCATAGAATCAATAGAATTCAAACATTATTTCCATTCACAATTGGGTGAAGCTCGTGTCTAATGTCCATACTCACCAAATCATAACGGCTATTCAAATTATCTTTCGTCTTTCCTTTGATGTTCATTATAGTTTCTAACACATTATCACACACATTCTTTTCAATGTGCATCACATCCAGATTATGCCAAATAAGAAGTGTCTTCCAATAGGGTAACTGAAAAAAGATACTCTTCTTCCTCCAATTCTCGAAACTATTTAAAGCATCATACTTCCTTTTGATACCTCTATTAAATGGCATTTGAGTGAAAGTTTCAAGCTCCATTAACACCTCATCACCTGACAGTGGTTTTGGAATTGCTCTTGTCTCTCTAAAGCCATTGAAGGACTTAGTGTCCTTACGCCATTTATGACTAGGAGGCAAAAACCTTCTATGATCCATATAGCACATTTTCTTTGAACAAGCAGGGTGTTTTGCACTAGTATATTTGTGGCAAGGTGACAAGCCTTGTAACCTTTTGTTGACCACCCTGATAAATCTCCATAAGCTGGAAAATCACTTATTGTCCAAATAATGGATGCATGCAATGTGAAGTTCTTTTTGCTATGTGCATCATAAGTCTCCACACCAACTTCCCACAACTCCTTTAATTCAGCAATTAAAGGCTGCAAAAAAATATCTATACCCATTCCTGGACTATGCTCCCCTGGAATAATCATTGAAATCATCAAATTGGTCTGCTTCATACAAATCCAGGGGGGTAAGTTATAGGGTATAAGAATTATAGGCCAAATGCTATGTTGGGAGCTTATATTTCCAAAAGGCTGGAAACCATCAGTTGCCAATCCGAGTCTAACATTACGAGCATCACTTGCAAATGAGCCATATTGTTCATCAAAAGACTTCCATGCAAGACTATCAGTAGGGTGCCTCATAATTCCATCATTTATCCTTTTTTCCTTATGCCATCACATATCGGATGCTATTTGACTAGACATAAACAACTTCTGCAACCTTGGTTTTAAAGGGAAATATCGTAGCACTTTATATGGAGTTTTTTTCCTCTTGTTTTTCCCTTCATCAGACTTCCAACTAGATAACCCACATATTTGACATGATGTTGCATTGGCAAATGATCCCCAATATAATGTACAATGATTATGACAAACATTATACTTCTCATAGTGAAGGCCTAGACCACTAACGTACTTTCGAGCACTACTGTATGATTTTGGCAAATTTTGCTTTCCAATTGGAATAAGCTCCCTTAATAAACCAAGCAAATCATCAAATGATCTGTTGGTCCATCAATGAAAACTCTTCATGTGAAGTCACTTCACTATAGCAGCCAATTTTGAGAGCTCACATTATGGATGTAACTTTTCCTTAGCTTCCCTTAATAGATGGTAAAACATGGTAGCATCCCCTTTAGGTTCCTCTCCAACCTCTTCATTAGAATCCATTCCAATGTTGACATTAGAACCGCCATATATGTCATTCACTAATGCAATGATATCATCATCAAAGTCTTGATCATCATTAACAATTGGATCATCATTGATGTCAACATCTTCATTTAGAGACTCTCCATGGAAATACCAAATGGTATAAGATTTGAGAATTCCATGCTTTAACAAATGGTACCTAACTTCAAATTTCTCCTTGTAATCGACATTTCTACATTTTTAGCAAGGACATGAAGTCGCATCTTCTATTGATTCATGCCTAAATGCATATGTTAGAAAACCTTCAACTCCATGAATATATCTAGGGTCCTTTCTATTCTCAATTCCCATCCAACTCTTATCAGAAGCCATATCCTTTAACAATTAAAAATAATAATGGATAACAACAAATATGATAACTAAAGCATGTAGGGAAAAAAATTATCTTGCACCTTAAAACTTATTTTTCATATGCATATTCTATGCCCAAGGGGGGACTAAACTTCAATGCATAAGAAATCAAATAACTTCAAAATTGTATCCAGTATCCTAACCACATTAAATAAAGAAATAACTTCAATTCCAAGCAAGTTGCCTAACTTCAAAATCCTATTTTCCACCCCAAAACTTCTATAACTTTTCTTTCAAGTCCAAGTTCAAATTAAATTTTTCTCCCCAAAACTTTATAAATTTTATTTCCATTCCTAATAACAACCATATTTAATATTTCCTTCAAAAATTAGGGTGTTACATAAATAATATTAAAGTATACCGACGAATACAATATTTGATCGGTAATAATTTAAAAAAATTTATTGAATAATCATAAAAAAATACCGACTCTATTGAAAATAAATCCCAATTCATTGTGTATAATTTTTAGATTCTATATAATTATATAATTATGTAAAAAAGCACAATAAATAATTTTAATATCTAATCAAAAAGCTCAACAAACAATCAATGACTAGCTATCAATTTCAACTACAATGAACATAAGAGAACGCATATAAGTTTAATTTTTTTTTATTTAATAAAAATAAATCACTTCATCTGAATTAAAAAATTTACAATTAAAGAAAATATGCACTTTACGATCTTACATGTCTCAACATTAAAATTTTGATTAATAAAGGGAAAATTAAATCTACATACTAATTAAGTTAACCCTCAAAGTAGATATAAAATTATCAAAATTTAAATTCTTGAATTTATGCCTTACATGCAATACTCAATGCTATTATACTAAATTAAAAAAAAATTCAACACTTCTAGTCTTGCTTTTACTTTGAACAAAACAAAGAATTACCAATGTAGTCTAATCCAACAAAGTTTTTCAAAGCAAATTACAGAGGTTGTTAAAACAAGAGATATTATTATTATTATTATTATTATTATTATTATTATTATTATTATTATTATTATTATTATTATTATTATTATTATTATTATTATTATTATTATTATTAAGTTCACGATGCAAACCCTTAGAAAATATGATAAACAATCAAGACAATCAACTAAATTAAAGGGAACCAACTCACCACCACTTAAGAAATAGATAAATCGGCAGGCACCAAGTCCAAAACACAAACTTGATTTAACCTTCTCAGCGAGATGTTAACAAAATCTTCAATCACGACCAGATGTTAGATATTTGGAAAAAAAATTAAAAAAGAAAACCCAAAGACCTGTGAACTAAAAACCCTATCACTGGCGACTCATTCTTCAGCGATATGGGAAGAATGAGTAGTAGCAACGCTTTTCTTCTGTGTATCGGCGAGGTTGAGGGGTAGGCAATGGCATGACCCTGTCCTCTGTTGCAAAGAGATTAAGGGGTGGAGGATTAATGCAGAGGGAGAGACCGACTGGACTGACCGAGAGAGGCTGAGGGAGAGGAAAAATTGTGAAGATGGTGAGGGAATCGGGAGAAGGAAATAAGAGGGAGCTGAGGGTTTAGGTTTTTGACATTTTACCTAATGCTAAGGGCAATTACTTCTCAATTTGGGCCAAAGGAAATAATAGTTGATGAAATTGATGTTGAGAGAGGGACCAAATTATTAAAAAGGTAATATAAAGATAGTTAATTTTTTTTTCTAAATTTTAAGTGCATTTTGCAAATTATTGTATTAGATATTAATAAAATAATTATGGGGGCTTGCGAGTTTAATTGTTTTAATAAAAAAAGCTTTAAGATTAGTTTTTTAACAAATCAAGTAAAATTTAACATTAATTTTATAATAAAATTCAGATATAATTTATTTGATTATATACTTTAAAATAATTAAAAATAAAATGCTTGTATTGATTTTTTTAAAATTATTTTAATTGAATTAAGATTGCAGTTTTGGATTTTAAATGGTTTATTTCATTAAATAAAATAAATTTCTTTAGGGAATATTATTAAATAATAATATAATATACTATACCTTCAGTAAATACTATACTAAAAGATTGGTTTTTAGTATAGATATAATATTTGTATTATTATTAATAATAAAATAATAAAATATTATAAACTTTAAATTAAATAAAGTTGAATTGTATATATAAAGAATTATTACATTAGAATTATTTATAAATGTAAAAAATAAATAGTTAATTAAATTAATTAATTAAAAATAAATTAAAATTTGGCAACATAATTAAAAAGTGTTGATAAGCATGATTGAATATTTTGATAAGCATAAGTGAATATTCTAAAATTATCCACTCATTTAATAAATCTAAAAGAATTTTAAGGTTGAGCTTTTGTGACGGATTAACATATCCGTCATAAATTTGTGACAGAAAATATAATTCCATCACAAATTTTTGAAGAAAAATATAATTTTGTCAAAAATTTGTGACAAAACATATAATGCCGTCACAAATTTATGACGGACAAGTTAATTCGTCACAAATTTGTGACAGATAAGTTAATTCGTCACAAATTTGTGATGAAATAATTCATTCCGTCACAAACTTTGTGACGGAACTATGTTTTCTGTCAAACATTTGAGACAAAAAATTATTTTTCGTCACAATTTTGTGACAAAAATACATTCCGTCACAAAGTTTTTGACGACAGTATTTTTCCGTCATAAATTAGTAACGGATAAATTCGTCTGTCAAAAATTTGTGACATCTTAGAGACGGAATAATTCTTTCGTCAATAATTAAAATATTAAAAAAATAATTAAAAATTTGTGATGGATATTCCATCACAAATCCATCCAATGATATAAGTTGTCAAAAATCCGTCTCTAATTTTTGACGGAATCTTTCCATCACAAAAAATCCATCACAAAATTCTCTAAAAATTTTTATGGTCTCCTATACTTGTACCCTTAAGTCACAGGGATGAAATATATAATTGTCTCCTATATTTAAGATTTTTTTTTTTTTTTTTTAATTATGATAGAAAAGTCATCCCCAATTCTAAATGATAATTCAATTAGGGACAAAAAATATATTGGTCCCTATAATATAAAATAATTATGATTTGAGGACCATAAAAAAAATTGGTCCCCAAAATTGTCCCCTATACTCACCTTCACATGATACCCTTTATTATTTTTATTATTACAATTATATTATTTTTATTATTTAAATTAATTTTAGAGTTTATATAGTTCTATTTGTATTTAAGTCCTAGTTAATTAATTTTTTTTATAATACAAAACATTTATTTATAATTACAAAATTAAATATAAATATGAATAACAAAAATCTATACGTTAATTAGTGTTAGAGAATTATGGAACAATTGGATTGTCAAAAATGCCCTTAATTTTTTATATTATTTATAATTATGCTATTTAAATTAATTTTTGAGTTTACATAAATTTAAAATTATTAATTCTACTTGTATTTAACTTCTCATTATTAGATAGTATTTAAACATGATTTATAAATTCAAATTTGATTATATATGAAAACGGAACATTGGCATTGTCAAATGCCCTTTATGATTTATATTATTTATTAAAATATAAATAAAAACGTATTGTTGCATATCATTATGCAATTCTAATCCTATTTAGTGATAAATATTTTATTTATTATAAATTTATAGTTTTTTTTAAACAATTAATGGATAAACTTTTACATTTAAACACTATTTTTTGCAATAGGACCCAAGCATAATTAATTTTGACATACAATGTGATATTTTTTTTTTCTTTCTTTACTATATTTTTGTGTGTCTTTTTTCCTCAAATGGGCAAAATCTATTTGTAAGTCTTTAATTTTTTTGACTTTTTGTATATAGTATCATTCTTATGATTGTAATTATACGTTAATATGATCACTAGGGCTTTATTATTATAGCCAATATCAAATGATATCTTGCAAATTCATTGATAGTCATAGAAGTTAAAATAAATTGATTTTCCTATTTCTTTTATGCTTAATATTATTGATGTATCAATAATATTTGGGATGATTAATATCATTTTTATGTAAAAAAAAAATGCATTATACATATGTGATGGTATGATATTTTAACTTTCTATTGGTTCCACTTAGTTTAAATGTAGATTAATTATAATTTGTCAATCTCTTTATGTGCGTAAACATTTTTTTATTTGTTAATTTATTAGTCAATCTTAGATAGCTTGTTGATTTTGACCATAAAGCTATAAGAAAGCCTAATTATATTTTTACATATATTTATGTGAGAAATTATACTTTTCTCAATATTAATTTTAAGTTATTATGTTTTAAAGTTTTAAAATAATAAGAACGAGAGGAAGACACAAAGAAGAAAAGGGAAAAAAAATTACTACTAAAATATTAATTATATAATTATTATGAAATAATAAAAACATGCATGATTAAATTTATAACATAATCTACAATTTAAAAAAATAAAAATACTTATTAAATATATTGGATAGGTTTTAAAATTATTTATATTAAACAATATGATAATATTAAATTCTAAGATATTAATGTAATGAAAATAAAAATTTTATAGTGATAATGTACTAAACTACAAAAAATATTTTGAATTTTTTTTTAATTTTATAAATAATTTTCTTTGACATTAATCTAATTATGCAATTTCATTATTCAAGTTAACTTTATTTAAATTACTGAAAAAATAAAATATGGACAAATCAAACCTGTTATTTTTAAAAAAGTAAAATAGTAGAGTTTGTACGAATTTTATTTAATGAGCTAACTTACATTTATTTTTAATTTATTTTAATATGTAAACATATTTGCCCATTTATATTTTTAACACTTATTATTATATTTTTTATTAAATTATATTTATGTTTATAATTAAGTTAATTATTAATAAAATAACATATAACTTTCATAAAAATATGATCCAATAAAAAATAATAATTCTTAAATTAATAAATATTTTATTTATATAATTACTTAAAATAACATTAAAATTAATATTTTAATTTAAATTATTAAATATAAATATAATATTTATAATTTTATAATAATATTATATCATACCAAAAAATTAACATAAAATTATAGAAAAAAAAAATTGAATTACGAATATCTATATCAAGTAAAATACGTGCAACGCACATTGCCAAAAAAAAAGGATATTATTATCCATTATCTTTATGGATGAGAGATTCATTTTTATTTAAAAAAAGGATAAATTATAATTTAGTAATTGAGATTTGACAAAAACTATAACTTAGTCCTTATATTTTCAAAATCAAGCTATTTAATTCATGAGATTTGATAAAACCTATAACTTAGTCCCTACCGTTAGAATTTCAATTAAGTTACTATTAATTCTAGTAAAAATGACTAAAATGCCCTTATCTCTATTTTCAATTTAAAATAATTTAGTCTCTGAGATTTTATTTTATTGACAATTTAGTCCTTGAGATTTGATTAAACCTATAAATTAGTCCATGTAATTTTAAAATCATGCAATTTAGTCCTTGACATTTTAATAAACATACAAGTTAGTCCATACTATTAAAATTATAGTTAATTCCCCCATTAAATTTAGCTAAAATACTTTTAATTCTAAAATACTTTTAATTCTATTTTTAATTTGCAACCAATTTAATCCTTGAAATTTTATTTTAATAACAATTTGTGTCCATAGTTATATTTTTTTAATATATAATACTATAATATAATATTGAAAATATTTATCAATTTTATAAAAAATATATTTAATTGTTTACATATTATTAAAATAATAATGACAAATAAAATTTTACAAAATTATAAAGGCTTATTTATAAACAATTATAATATTTAAGAATCAATATGGATAATTTTGTAATTAATTAAAACTTTTAAATTATTTAAAAAATAAAATCTTAAGGACTAAATTGCTTTTATATTAAAAATAAAGGTAAGAACATTTTGATAATTTTTTAAAACAATTAATAGTAACTAAATAGAATTCCAACGACATGAATAAAATTGTAGATTTTATTAAATATCAAGAACTAAATTGTTTGGTTTTGAAAATGTAAAAATTAAGTTATAAGTTTTATCAAATTTTAGAGACTAAATTATAATTTACAAAAAAAAGTTAGCACATAATACCTTAAATCAATGGCATTGTAATCGGTGATTCTTAAATATTATTATCGAATAAATTTTTGTGAAATTGAAGCCTAAGTCTAAGAATGAAGCATATTTTTAACAGATTATTTGGAGATGGAAGAGTAAAAAAAATATATTCTAAAGACTTTTTATAATTTTTAAATTTTTATAATTTTATATTATTTAGAAAGAATTTTTTTAAAAATATTTTGAAATTAAAAAAAAATTTCTAAACTCACTGATTTAATGAATTGAAAAATTAAAATTTTAAAAGGTTTAAAAAACTTTTAAAAATCTTGATTTTCTCAAACGCAAATAAAAGAGAAAATCAAGATTTGAAAATATATTAAAATTAAAATTTCATTTTAGATAATATTAAGAATAAATTTCTTTAAGATAATTCATAAAAATATAAAATTCTAGCCGTCTCGTTAAATTTTTTTTTCTTATTTTTCTTTTATAAATTTTACAGGGTGACCATCGATTAACATTTTCATGATAAAATTATCTCTTTTTTTTTATATTTTTTATATTTTTATAACAATTTTCAAATTTATATCTTTTTAAAATAAATTTATATTTATTCTATTTATTATTTCCTAAAGAGATGAATATCAGACAATTCTAGTGGACAATTTTAGCACGGCAGAGAAAGCTCCACACCCAGAATCATCATCTAAACAAGTGACAACGACAAGGCTATCACATGTAATTATTATTTTTGATCTGAAATTATAAAATTTCATTAATTTAAACAGAAAAACAAGCTATCACATGGAATTTGCTTTTCTCTATTTAAACGTTTTTTAATAAAAAAAATAATAAAAAGTGTATTCTGTTATCATATGAGAATCCATTGACGGGATTTCTTGGATAACTCTGTTAAACTAAGCAATTTTTTTTTTTTAATTTGAGAGACTCAATTTTAAATAAATTTATTGGCTTCATTTAGAAAAAAAAATATTTAAAAAAATTAATTTAATTCTCAGACAATTTAATTTCTTAAGTAAAAAGAAATTAAATTCTTTCATCAATCATCAATTAAGTTTTCAAATGAAAGAATTGATAAAAAAAATAATAATAAATTAAAATTTTGTGAAATTCTGATATCTAAATGGAAAGATTATATAAATAGGCAAATAAGAAATAGTGAGGATCTTGAACGAGCACGTGCAGAGAGTATATAGACAACAGATAGGTCATAAGCTTTGGGAGGGAGATGCTAACCTTTCATGGATTGGCATTGTTTTACAATTTTTATATATGCTTTTGGAAAGTCATATAAGCATTGGATGGCAGATGGTAATCTTTTTGGAATCAATGATAATTTAGCTTAACTTAGTTTAGTCCAGTTGCCAAATGCATATTACTCATATGATAAATCTAGATTTGAATTCCCACTCCTTCAATTTTCCACTAAAAAAATTGATTAGTAATTTAAATTATAATTATATTGTTAAAAAAATATAATTTTCAATTGTTAATTTTTAAGCCAAGCATAGTTCCCTTTTCCTTGTAATAGACGAGCCTTTTGAATACCAATGAAAACTCTTGCAACAGGTGAGCCTTGTACTATCGCTGTTACTTTCACATCTTGCTTTCTCTGGTGAATCAATTCTTCCACTTTCCTTTACTATTCTATTTTCTAGTGTTTCTTGGAGTTAACTTTCTGGGTAAGTGTTGCTTTCTAGGGTTTTTATTTTATAAGCTCTCTTATTTGGGTTTCTTCGGCTTAACTCTTGTTTGGGTTTGACGAAGTGGTCCTTTGCTAGGTCTAATTTGGTAGATTCTTGTTGAAATTTCTATGTTTCACCATGTTCATCCAATGTTTAAGAAAATGCCTCAAGCAACTTATATGATTTCACATCATTGATCATCTATGATTGCATACTACCTTTTCTTCATCATGCAGATTCTATCCTGGCATTGTCAAGGACTTAGAAATCCTCTCACTTTGCACAATCTGTAACGCCCTCACTTTAGGTAGTTCCATACATTCTACTATTCTGGCGACTAATGTCTATTTGGATGGTTGAAATATCTGGAACCACCCTTAAATTAAAGTAAGGAGTCATAATTTAATTTAATAAAGATCAAGTAAGGTTGAAGAAAAAAAAAAGAAATGGATTAGAAATCAGTTAATTGCGCACAAGTCTCGGCGATGAGTAACTCCCTTGGAAAGTGGCTAAAGATCGGTATTTTGGGTCTGATTACTACTTCAATTAATTTAGGACCTTGTAAAACTCTTAATTAAGACTTAATTAAGGTACAATTATGAATTAATAAGACAAAAAAATGAAAAGAAGTAGAAGTATTTACATAAGTGGCAAACTAAGTGGGTGTGCGCTTGCTTCCTATCATACCTAGGAAGTTGGCAACTAAGAGTTAGAGGACTAAAGTGAATTAAACAATAAGTTAAGGGGCAAATGAAAGGTTGGAGGTCTACCTTGAATAAAATATAAAGTTTTGGGGAAAATTTAAAAATAAGAGAAAAATACCCTATGGACCAATGGACAAAGATGAAGGACCAATGGGTAAAACTAATTAAAGCATCCTTATCTTCTTCCTCCCCAAAACCAGCCGGCCACTCTCATTCCTCTTCCTCTTTTCTTTGTTTCTTCCAACAGCCATTTCTCTCAAAAGTTGAAGAGAAAACCTCAAATTCAAACCCTAGATCAAACCATTTTTGGAAGGTATAAGGAAGGAAGCAAGAAGAGTTAACAAAAAAAGCTTGAAGAACCCTAATTCCATAAAGGGTTTGGAGGAGAATTGGAAGAAAAGGGAGAGTAGCAGCTGGTTTTTCCTTAAGGTTAGTGCTATAACCTTTATTTTTTTTATCAAGTTTGAGTAAGGATACCACTAGGGATAAGGGGGAAATGTAAAATAGTGAGAAAGATAGTTGGTACGGGTGATGAAACCCTGGTTCTACCAGTAGCCCTACAAGACTAGCTATCTTTAAAATTTCATAATTTGAGCTAGAAAAGTTAGATTTCTGTAATCTTTATGTCCATGAAAACCTTGATTAATGCTCTAAAATTTTGTAATTTTGTGCTAGACCTAATTCTCCTGCTATGATGGCGTATAACGACAAAACTTTTTGTTGCTCAAATATAGAAAACAGACCTGATGATTTCCAAAAGTAGGACACTCAAATTTGAAAATTCATAACTTGTGCTCCATAACTTAAAATAGGGTGATTCTTGAACCATTGGAAAGCTAAATGAATACCATAAAACTTTGTAGTTATGACCAAAAATTGATTTTATTAGTTGTATGGTGAAACTCTTGCATTTCTTATTATTACTCTGACTGTGACTAGAGTCTGGAACAATTTGCACTTTTTCATTCATAACTTGAGTTGTAGTCTTTATTTTGAAATGATTCAAATTGGAGATTGAAACGAACATATGAAAGTTTAATTCTGGAAAAGATGCCATGAAACCCTTGTTAGTAGAATTTTTAGTGGATTTTTAACTTTGCTGCCCTGTTCACCTGAATTTGACTGGAAATTTAGTACAAAAACAATTCATAGGCCTATAATTTGCATTCTATAATTCCAAATGAGATGAAGTTATGGAAAATAAAAGTTAAGACATAAGGCTAAAACCTTCATCAAGGAATGCTACCAAACAATTTTGTGTAAGTGACCTTAAAATTGGCTAGAATATAGGGCACAAAATCTGGAACCTGGTAGGAGTGTATTCTGGACTATCTGGAGTAAAATAGGTATAATTTACCCTAGGAAACTCCAAATGAGGTGATTCTTATTTTGTTGGAAAGTTAACTTCCAAGGTATCAACTTTCGTGAAGAACAAATTGGCAAAATCTGATTGCAACCTGTTCAAATCTAGACTCCAAAATTTGTCCAGAACTTGCCCTGTAACTAGTGAAGTTGAAATTTTGCTTAAGGATAGCTGTTGATTAATTGATAATAACTTTTAATCTTTGAATGCAAATAAAGTGATTCAAAAACTACATTAAAGTTAAGACGTTGATTTAAAAATGTTATAAAGAAATTTGAATTTAATTCTTGCAATTACTAGGCTAAAATGTTTGAGCAAAGTAATGCATAAAGTCTGATTTTTGTTGGAATTTGACAATGGACATCATATGTGTGAATTTTGTATAAATGTATGAAATTTAAATTCTTGCAATATGAAAATAGGATAATGGCAAAAATTTATGTGCATACAAGTATTGTTGATTACATCATATGAAAATAAAAATGATAATTACCTTATTAAGCCTGGGTAAGCCTAGACAGTGAATTATAGGTGTGGATTGATTGGCATGCCAATAGAAGACATCATTAGCAGTACTGCATTAATTATGTAATGAATTGATGAATGACTATATAGAGGCACCGAGTGTCCATTGTTGAATCGGTCAGAAACACCGAGTGTTCAATACTAGGAGTACATGTTGATAGTTTTATAGAGGCACCAAGTGCCCATTGTTAAACCGATCAGAGACACTAAGTGTTCAGTACCGGGAGTCCCATATTCAGTCCATATGATTCTGTCATAGATTACTGCAGGCACATAACAAATCTTAAAATGTGATTTAATTAAAAAAACATACACAAATATAATGAGAATGATGTTAACCCTTGAACATTATTTATAAAATCTCTTATAGTATATATACAAGTTTTGCTTTTATTCTTTTTAAATTATTAGTGCACCACTAAGCTATAAAGCTTAGCGTGTAGTTTTTTCCTCGCGTAGGTACAAAAGGTAAAGAGTAGGTAGATAGAGACAGGAGAGGAGGGAGTGGATTTGCAGGAAAGTTCGAAGTCACCTCATACTTGGACATTATGGTAGATGCACTACTAACAGTAGATGCATTTTGGTCACTCATTTTTGTATTCCAATTGTCATGTACCAAAACATTTGATGTAAATTTATTTTAGATCACTGTAAATTAAGTACAAACATACTTTGCTACATTTACAAATTTATGTTTGAATATATGTTATGTAAATATTCATATATGATGAAGAAATGAATTTAATTACATGTATAATGAGATTTGATTATTAATATTGTTGCAATTGAAATAAGATTATTGACAAGTGGATGTTGAAAGTTTAGGGGAAACTCTTGCAGTTTTTCCCTTTGAAATTTATGATTAAAAATTAAAAGTAATCATTAAGGAAGAAAATTGTTCAAATACAAGTTTAGGTGCTCATAGCACAGAATGTGGCATTCCTTTGCTCGGTTTCACTGTAGATCGGGTAGGGGGAATTATATTTAGTGGTATCAGAGTTTTGGTTTATGTGTTCCTAGACCTAGATAGATAGAGAGACATGACATGTGTGTGATTATGCATTGCATCTATAGGGAATTGAGGTGACACTTATGCAGATCTACTCTCCTGTCTATTTTAGGTTAAAGAATGGAGTTAGAATCACAGAGGGCTATTGATGAGGAGGTAGAAAGTCATGGCCCTGGTAGTAGGAGTGACAAAGGCATGAGAGATCCAGCTGCATAAGCATCCGTACAGCCTGCACAGCCGCAGTAGTTCTTTTTCTAACAAATGACTGATTTCTTTAGACAGATGACAGGAGCCATCCCAAAAGCTCAGCCTTCACAGAAGTCCGACCTAGAGAAGCTTAGGAAATATGGGGTAATGGATTTTAAGGAAAAGAAAGAAGATAATTCAGCAGCTGCTGAGTATTAGTTGGAGAGGACAGAGAAAATTCTTCAGCAGTTGCATTGTACTCCTGAGCATATTTTATAATGTGCAGTTGCATTACTTTAGGAAGATGCATATCAATGGTGGGACACAGTATCAGACGTGGTCTAGCCTACTAAGTTGACCTGAGAGTTCTTTCTGGCTGAGTTTAGGAATGAATATATTAGCCATATCTATCTTGAAGATAGGATGAGAGAATTCATTAACTTCGGGCAGAGATACCTCACTGTGGCAAATATGAAAGGGAGTTTGTTCGGCTAAGCAGATTTGCTAGGGAGATTATACCTATAGAGGCTGACAGATGTAAGAGATTTACGGAGGGTCTTAATGATAACATTAAGCTCCACATCATAGCACTACAGATGAAGGACTTCACTCAGCTAGTTGCTGCAGCTATGAGTGTTGAGTGGGTCAGAGATAGTAAGTAGAGCAGAAGGACCCAAGAGCAGTAGAAGAGAGGTCTTGGGTAGTCTAGTTCCAACTATATAGCTAGTAAGAGGCCCAAGGGACCCCAAGGACAGGCACAGTCCCAGATATAGGGACACAGGTTTACATTCAGGAGGAGTCAGCTAGTAGCTTCAATGGCTAATGCTTCAGGGTCTGCAGTGAGGGGACCAGCCCCAGCCACATGCGGCCATTGTGGGAAGAGGCATACAAGTGAGTGTTGGCGACTGACTAGAGCCTGTTACAGATGTGGTGCCACTGATCATTTTCAGAGAGATTGCCCCAGGCGGAGGATTACCTCTGCACCAAAGATAGAGAGGTTCATTCCTACAGGACAGAGGGGTAGGAGACCTAGAAGATCTGAAGTAGTTGGGGGTGCTCAGAGAGCTACATCTGAGACAGTAGAGAGACCTGATACCTGGACACCAGCACGTGCCTATGTCATCAGAGCCCGTGAGGAGCAGGACACACCAGATGTGATGGTTAGTATATTTACTCCCTTTAGCTCCTCAGTACATGCATTAATAGATCCAGATTCTACACATTCATACATTTGTGCCACTATACCAAAAGAGAGAGGTTTACAAAAAGGTACAATTAAGCAAGATATTCTAGTCACAAGCCCTTTAGGCCATAGTGTGACAGTGAACAGGGTCTATAAGGATTATCCTTTGAGAATTCAAGAACATCAGTTTCCAGCTGATTTGATTGCATTATCTTCTCATGAGTTTGATGTGATTTTGGGGATGGATTGGTTGTCAAAACACCAAGTTATTGTGGATTATTGTCTAAAAAGAATCACATTGAGAACTTCTGACAATGAAGAGGTGACAGTTGTGAGTGAGAGAACAGATTTTCTCTCTAATGTCATATCAGCCATTATAGCAAGGAAGTTGATAAGGAAGGGTTGTGAAGCTTACTTAGCTAGTGTGGTTGATACCAGGAAGGCAGGGCCTAGTATTTGTGACATACCCATGGTGTGTGATTTTCCGGATGTATTTGATAATAATATTTAGGAATCACCATAAAACAATTTCATGGGATCCTTACATTTTATATGCCTCTTTTTGTCAGTTGGAGTGTCGGGAGATAATGAAGGTTCCTTTATCCAGAGTCTTGACTGAAGAGCGAAGAGTGTGGCATTATACGAGAACTGAAGAACCAACAGTGAAATCAATTTATCATATTTTGAAGTCTAAGCAATGAACAACTGATAGTCATATTGCTTCTTCATCTTCCAATGGTATGGGGATTTTTTCTTGGATGAAGTTCTGGAATCTTACAGTGGACCCCAAAAATATGCAATTTTATTTGGTGCGTCTGTATTGATGCCTTGGCTACGAAAGTAAATCTCTTCAAGAGGCATTGCACTCTGTCAATTATATGCCCTGTATGTAACGAGCAAGAAGAATCTATAGAACATCTGTTCTTTTTTTGTGAGCATTCTTGGGCTACCTTGTTTGGTTCTCCTTTGGGTTTCTGTCTTACTGTTAAGGGAATTTCCTCTTTTCAAATTGCTGGAGTGCCTTGCAACAAAGGGTGTCTAATCTAGATAAGTGGGAACTTCGATTCGCTAGTCTTATCTGCTGGTATATTTGGAAAGCTAGAAATGATATGGTTTTTAATTCTAGTGTGCCTCCCCATTCTTAAGATTGCAAAGGCTAAGAATACCCTTAGGGAAATGATTTTCATAACTTTTTCGCAACAGCATTCTTTGTTGGCCCTTTCAAATTCTATCAGAAATCGATCCCAAAGATGGCTGCCTCCTGGAGCAGGATATTTTAAAAATAATGATGATGGTTCTTATGATTTAAAGACTACTAAAGCAGCTGTTGGGGTTATATGTCGAAACTCTGAAGGAGAATTGATGGATGGCTTCATGGAGTCTTCATATTGTTCATCATCTCTAGCAGCTGAAGGGAAAGTTCTAAGCGCAGCATGCTGATTGGCTTATACTAGAAATTATGTTCCTCGTATTATTGAGCTAGACGGTCTTTGATTTTATCTAACGAGTCTATTTTGCCTTGGGAGTTTGAATCTTTTGTTTTGGATGTTCGATCCTTTTCATATAGATATCCCTTGGCCTCACTAGCTCACATAGATAGATTAGCAAATCAATGTGCTAATTGGGCGCCTAATCAAGCCTGATCTAGTTCGTTTTATGCTGGTTGGATTTCTAATCCCTCGTTAGAGTTGGATGATGGTTAGCTGGGGATTCTCCCCTTTCTTGAATGAATTAGTTTATCTTCTTGAACAAAAAAATTACAATTAATGCCATTAATTTAAGGTTTATAGGCCAATTTAAAAAAATAAATAAATAAATATGAATCATTCATTCATAAAGATAATAGTGCATAGTAACTTACATATAAAGTAAAACATATATATATATATATATATATATATATAGCATTAAAATATATGCTAGAGATCTGATGAGCTCAATGTGCCTTGGAGAATCTCTTTTGATGGGTCTTATGAAAGAAATACACTCATAGGGTTAACACCATATCCAACCCAAAATTTTAAGGTAATAGAAGTATAGATCTTCCCACTTATACGTTTCTCACTTATCCCATTTTTTTCCGATGTGAGAATTCCACACTTGTATATTCTCAATAAACTTCCTCAAGTGTGAATTTCTTTTATATTGGCCTTGTTGAGCTTGCTCCCCCTCAAATGGAAGTCTTTTTCTTTGCTCAAGTATTACAGTGTCACCAAGAGCCCAATTACTCTATCAAACCCACTTGAGCATGCACCTCTAAGAGTTATGCCGGAGCCATCACGTTTTCTGCCATCATATGTATAATGAAGTTTCCACTCTATCCGTCTGCTCTTCTTCAGAAGAGTGTCTTCCTACTCCATTGAGCCTACCAGGAGTCTTTCGACTTCTCCTATCCTCCTGTCAGAGCACTATGGGAATCACTGATCACCGTCTTCATACTCGTCTCTTATCGAACCACCGGCTCTAATACTACTTGTTAGAAATCTGGAGAGCCCAAAGAGTTTAAGGAGAATCTTTCTTGATGGGTCTCATAAAAGAACATACTCATAAGTTTGATACTACATTCAACCCAAAACTTTAAGGCAATGAGTGTATGGGTCCTTTTCGCTTATATGTTTCTCACTCATCTCATCTTTTTTTGATGTGAAAATTTCATACTTACATATTCTCAACAATATAAAACTTTCTGAAAAAGTTATTTACTTTCTTAAATATTTTCTAATGTTGAAAAATAATTTAAAATTGCAATTCGTTAGAAAAAATGCGCTCCACTCAATAGCTATTTATAGCCTCAAAATCATCATAGGAAAAGATAACACAATAGCTATTTATAGCCTCATGAAGAAATAAATCACATGAATTGTGACAGATTTAACAACATGACTAAATTCAATGGTAACTGTAGTTTTTATGTCGCACCAATGTCTCACACCATAGGACAAGACATTATGGTCAAGTTTCGTAAATTATAATAGAGAAAAGACATTGAAAAAGAAAGCAGCGATATTGACATCTTGAACATATATATATATATATGTTCAAGATGACATCTTGAACATATATATATATGTTCAAGATGTCAATATCGCTGCTTTCTTTTTTAATGTCTTTTCTCTATTATAATTTACGAAACTTGACCATAATGTCTTGTCCTATGGTGTGAGACATGGATGCGACATTCTTGACAGCAAATTCAATTTTCCAATCCCCCTCCAGCCCCCCGTTGAAATCAACTTCCATTTTGTTTGTGACAAGGCTGCTAAATAGAGTTTAGCACTACATATACTCCCCCATTTTATGTATAAATCAATGCAAATAGAGTTTACAGAATTCAATTTAACTCTCACACAATCATGCTTCATCTCTTTTTCTTTTGCAAATGAATTTTTTTGAAATTGAAAAGAATTGAATTCTTTCATTGAAAATATGATAATTGACTAAAAAAAAAGAAATCAAATGAATTTAGTTTTGTAAAATTCTAGTTTTTAAATAGGAGGTTAAATTTGCAATTCATTAGAAAAATATGCTCCACTTAATAGCTATAATTACCTCAAAAATATCAAAAAGAAAGATAGCACAAAACATTTCAGAAGAAATAACACAAACCTCTCATGAAGAAATAAAATCAAATGAATTTTGGTGGATTTGACAACAGAACTAAATAGCAATAGTGTGCATAATCTAATGGTAGGTGCATATATATTGAACTTAGAAGACTCAAGTCCTCCTATTTATGTAATTTATCTATTTGTTGATATCCAAAATACCCTTAATTCTTTAAATTATATATATATATATATATATATATATATATATATATATATATATATATATATATATATATATATATATATGCGCGTGTGTGACAATCGCTGTTTTCCTTTTTAATGTCTTTTTCCTATTATAATCTACAAAACTTGACTGTATATGAACTTGAGATTTAATTTTATATTATTTAATTAATTACGTATTGCAATTTGTTGCATAGTTGAATAAGTCATATATAATAATTAGTTAAATTTTCAAGGAAATCTCATTAATTTTTTTTATTTATTTTAAGAGATTTGCTATTTATTTCGGCTTTAGAAGCTCAAGAACATTATTTGGAGGTCAACTATTTAATATTACACTACAATATATATTGAAGGTGAGTAACAGCTGTAATAGCCCAATCCATCTCCAGTTAGTATTGTCTGCTTTGGCCCATGGGCCTCACGAATTTGTCCCTTGGGAGGTTTCATTCCCAAAAGCGCTCTAACCAGGTGAGGAAGGCTCCCACATATATGGCCCAAATCTTTCATTCCCGTTTCGGATGTGGGACACGAAGTTCACTCCAGTGCGTAGCTGGTTGAACGAGCACTTACCAACCCCATCCCTGGGTCGTGACAAGCCCACTAGCTTCCACCTGGTGTGTTCTCGCACCAAACACCGTACTAGAGGGAGTCCAGCTCTGATACCAAATTGTAACAGCCTGATCCATCTCCAGTTAGTATTGTCCGCTTTGGCCCATGGGCCTCACGAATTTGTCCTTTAAGAGGTTTCATTCCCAAAAGCG
This sequence comes from Hevea brasiliensis, assembly GCF_030052815.1. NCBI lineage: Eukaryota > Viridiplantae > Streptophyta > Magnoliopsida > Malpighiales > Euphorbiaceae > Hevea > Hevea brasiliensis. The sequence continues at coordinate 53,400,011 of NC_079509.1, read as the reverse complement.
CGCTAACCAGGTGAGAAAGGCTCCCACATATATGGCCCAAATCTTTCCTTCCCGTTTCGGATGTGGGACACGAAGTCCACTCCAATGCGTAGCTGGTTGAACGAGCACATCCCAACCCCATCCCTGGGTCGTGACAACAGCTTTCGATTCTATGTAAGTTTGGTGGGTCTTTTTTTTTATTTAATTTAAATTTATTTGTCATAATTAGGGTTGTGCATGGTTCTCTGGGTCCCAAGCTAAATGAACAAGAGCAACACTAATCCAAAATTAATTATTTTGATGCTTTGATTCGATTATGGTTATTTATTAAGAATCAAATAGGAACCATACTAAAACCGAACTAGACCCGTATACCAACTCGAGAATCGAACTTATACATATGTTTTTTTTTATTCTTTTAGATGCATTAAAAAATAATACTTTCAATATAATTATGTATATTTACATATGTATGCATGATTATAGAATAAATACAATATAATATTAAATTTCATTTCTCTATCTTTTCTTAATAATTTTAATTATAAATATATTAATTTACCTTATAATTCTTAATTATAAGTGTACTATTATACTGTATATATACTTAATTCATAATTAAATTCGTATCTTATAATTAAATATAATATAATTAATAAAAAGCTAAAAGTTATATTATATAATATAATTATACTAATATATTATTTAATATGCTTAATCCTAAATTATATATGTACATTATAGCTAAAGATTATATAATTTAAAAATACTAAAATATATATTATATAATATATTTTATATTAATAATCCACTTTAAAACTTAAATGTTAATTCAAGTATGATTTTTTATAAAAACAAGTACATAAAATTATTTTAAGAATCGATAATTGAATTAGAGCCATCTCAAATCAAACTAGAACCGAAGGAATGAGTCATACTAAACCAGAACTGAAACAACGAAAAATCGAACTGAAACCCAAATAACAAAGAACCAAATCAGAATCATACCAAAATTTCAATTCAGTTCCGATTCCTAGATAAATTCTAAACAAAAAATGCAGACCACTAACCATAAATATATGAATTTCATATTCATGGCTAATGCTATTAGCTATGAATTAATGTCTCAGTGATATTAGGTATAATAATGGGATGCCTAGCTACAGGTGACAATGTAAGCGCACGTCAAAGAATTGGCAAGCAAGAAGCATTGTCCTAGATTAGGTGTATTAAAGTGATCTAGTAATCTGGGTTTAATTGGATAGTGTTATATTAAATTTTTCCTAACTTTATTACTATTATTATTATTATTATTATTATTATTATTATTATTATCTTTGCTTATGAAAAAGCCATAAGAGAATTAATCTGTGATTGTTTGTGAAACTGAAACACCATTGGAGAGAAGTAGAGAAGTGATGTTTAGCATTATTGTTCGAGTTGTTGTTAAAAAAATAATAATTTTTTAAATATTAAATTTTTATAATAAAAATATATTAAATTTAACTTTAAATCATTTTTTAAAACTTTCTAAGCTATTTTTCTCAATATTAGCTTAGATTTGGTTAAGATTCTTGAAAACATCATACTAAAAAAGAAATTCTTGAAAAGAAGCACAAGCATCATATGGCAGAATACAAATAAATTTTTAGACAATGATAAAGCGATATAATAAAAATTCATATAGGCACAGTGTGTATATGTATACATACATATATCATCTATTCACATAATAATTTTTTTTTTTTTTAAGAAACATAAAATTGCACACATTATCAAATTACAAAGCATAGCACCTTAATTATTCATAATTAAGATGCAGAGAGAGATGACACATAGTGTTTGGCCTCTCGATCATTTGTTTTATTTTACAACAACTGATATATAGCAAAGCAAAGCACACTATTTATTCTTGCCTTTCCGGCACAGGGACAATCCAAGCCAAGCAGGGGAAAGACATATATACGAAACTCATCGTATTATATATTAACTTGGTCTTGCAAAGGAAGTGGCTCCAGAAGCAATGCTGTAATTTTATCTTTCAGACTTGATGAGTTGGTGTAGGAGTCGTCAAATCTGTAAGAAACCTCTGTTATTCGAGCAAGGTTAACCAACAATTGGAGAATAGGACTTGGCAGAGCAGTTGGCTTCATGCATTCTTCGTTGATGTCCTTCCATGCATTTGCGCAAATTTTAAGAATCTCTTCCACAGCCTTCTTTTCTAAAACATCATGTTCTTTCATGTAGCACTCTACCGATGAAGCAGAGTCTCCTCTCTTTTGCTCAGCCTATATTTTCATGCAGTTGAGTTAAAAGTGATTAAATTTCTTAAGCATAAAATGAAATTGGATACATCCAGCCCTGATTCGACACCCCACTGCAGCATTGAGACTACAAATTTTCTCCGTTTATGCCTTTGGGTGAATCAACTAAGGGTTATTCGTACTCTCAACACTTTGGAACTCAATCTGTTGTAGATCCACTTATGGGTTGGGTTAAACCAGAGGCTATGAAATCATTTAATAGGCGATAACCTTTTTGGTTTTTTTTTTTTTTTCAATTCAAAATGGAAAAGAACGAAATTGGAATTTCGATCTATGTGTTTGTGTATACCTGGTGGGATACTATGTCGTTCTCAAGACGCCCAAGTACCTTGAGAGCTTTGACAATTTTTGGGTTACTTTGAAGCCACTGATATTCCTTGATCCCTGCAATCTTTTCCATTCCAATAAAGCCTGCTGCTACAACTACGCCATAGGTGCTTGACTCAGAACCATTTTGCAAATACACATCAAATGTTGGCACATACCCTTCATTAAACCACTGTGCCTCCATGCGATAGGATCTCAACAAGTTTTTAAACTAATGAATTAATTTGCATTATCAAAAGTAAATTAATTAATACCAGCAGCCATAAGCCAACCAAAGAAAAAATTAATTGATTAAGTTGAATATATCAAAAATCTAGACAAATCTTACTTCTTCTTTTACGTAATAGGCACAGTAGGATCTTCCTTCCTTACTCGCAATATTCTCTGTTGCCTCAAAAACATTCAGTAATTCCTTGTAGAAAACTTTCATGTAATCTGGCAGTTCGTCAGTAGCATCAATACTGCACCTGCTTATATATATAAAACTATTTAGACATCCAATATCTTCATGGACATAATAGTAAAATGATTATTTATTTTATAGAGTAATAACTAAACTGTAATTTGTATTATTAAAATCACAATTAGTATTATTTGTTTTCTCACATCTTTAGTATCACGGCGAGCTTTTATGCATACTTCTTGATCGGTGCTTCAACGCGGTTTAATATGGACTAGGAACCTTGTTGACCCCACAAGCTCAAAGGAGCATAGATTTTGATGATACCAAAACTCAACTAGAATCAAACTAACATTGTTTTAAATATTGTGTATCTCAAAGAAAAAGTCACAAGGATTTCATGATGGATTCGTGCTTCTGAAGAAAGGATGACATTCTAAGGATAACACAGGACGAATCAAAGGAGATAAAAGAAGAAAAGGTTACCTTCCAAGGCTGCATTGAAAAATCAGATTCGAAAGTACATCTAGTATAGAAGTTAGTTTTAATTTCTAGAATTGGTTGTGAAAAGAATTGAGGAGTAAAAGTCAATGATGCTCATTTTCAATCCCTCAAAAGATTTTCTTTTAAATATCATTACTGGCCTAAAAGTATTTGACTATGATTTGGTGTAAAGCTTTATAGTTTTGAAAGTTATGCAGAAAAGTTTTCCTGGTATGCTAACTGGTCTGCTACTTATTTTAGTATGCTAACTGGTTTGCTATTTTCTCAAGTATGCTAACTGTCTCAACTCTGCACAACATCGCAGAAAACGACAAAATAACGGCTATTTTATTGAAATTCGTATCTGTAACGTTCAAATGAGTTCTGCAACAGTAAAAAACGTTCCAAAGCTATAAATACACCTTCCTTTGGCCATTTTGCACTTAATGAAAGTCCCTCTACTGTTCAAAATCATTAAAGCTTTCATTCAAAGTGCTCAAAGTGTTTTATTGCTCATCATTGGCTTATTTACTCAACTCTTCTTTATAGTTTCTATTGTATTGAGTGAGAGTGAGTTTTAAACACATTATTATCATTTATGAGAGGTCATTCAAGCACCTATTGAAGCTTGGTTGTGAAAAGTGTTTGGGATAACACTTGGTAGAAGTGTGAAGCTACTTGTAAAAGCTTTGGTGAGAAGATTTGTAAAGGGCTTTGTCTCTTGCCTTCAAAAGAGAAGAATAGTGGAGTGAAGACTCAAAGTGGGATCTTTGAGAGAGTGGATGTAGGCTAGTTAAAGCCGAACCACTATAAAAATTTCAGTGTTCATTTTCTCAACCCTTGCTCTTTACATTTATGCATTTTAACTTTATGATTGATATGCTTTTGCTGATATAAAAGTTGATATCATATGCTGTTGATCTTGCTGTTATCTGAGAAAAACAGTTTACTGCTAAATCTGCTGATATCTGATATAATCTGCTTGTTGTTTAATCTGTGCCGCTTAGTATATCCGTATTCTTCGCTCCGTTGTCGTGTTAAAAATCTATCCAGATTACTGATATATTTACTGAATGCTAATATAGTCTGTTATATCAGTATACTGATTGCATAAAGCTTAACTTTGAATCAACTTGTCAATAGAGCTATATTGTTCATATTTCACATTAGTCAATTAAGTTGAACCTAGCTGCAATTTTCAAAGGTTTTGAGCAAGAACCGAAAATTGTTTTTAAAGTCCAATTCACCCCCCTCTTGGACATATTTTGGGACATCAATTTGGTATCAGAGCTTGTCTCTCTTGCTTGAGGATTAAACCCCTTAGAGTGATCCACACACATGGCTAGTTCATCTAGAAATTCTGCTGGTATACCTGCCCCCTTAGCTGAAGGTTATTCCATCACTAGACCACCACTTTTTAATGGCACAAATTACTCCTTTTGGAAAACTAGAATGAGAAACTTTATACAATCTGTTGACATTGATGCTTGGAGAATAATTAAAGATGGTCCTTATATTCCTTATAAAACCAGTGAAGGAACTGTGCAAATTCCTAAAGCTGAAGTTGAATTTGATGATAATGATTGGAAGAAAATTTCTACAAATGCCAAGGCCATTAACATTCTTTATTGTGCTCTTGATATTAATGAGTATAATCGTGTTTCAGGATGTCAAACTGCAAAAGAAATATGGGACAAACTAGAAGTCACATATGAAGGAACTGATGTGGTGAAAGAGTCAAAGGCAAACCTCCTCATCCGTGATTATGAATTATTTGAGATGAAACCTGGTGAAACTATTGCTGAGATGAGTACCAGATTTACAGACATTGTAAATCTACTTAAAGCTCTTGGAAAGAGATTTGAAGAATAAGAACTTGTAAAGAAAATTTTGAGGTCTCTTCCAAAGACGTGGGAAGCAAAGACTACTGTTATTCAAGACACCAAGGATTTTAGAAAATACACCTATGATGAGCTGATTGGTTCTCTCATTGCACATGAGATGATTTATAAGAAAGATGAGAATGAAGGTGATCAAAAGAAAAAGAAAGGGATAGCTTTCATATCCGAAAAAGTAGATGAGAAAAAGAAAAATGTTGCTCTTAAAGCTAGTTCAAGTGATGATTCAAGTGCTTCAAGTGATGATGATGAAGATATGGCTATGATAGTCAAAAGATTCAAAAGAGCATTTAGAAAAGGTGGAAGCAAATACAAGAAGTTCACAAAGAAATATGCTCCAAAGACTTCAAATCATTCAAGTGAAATAGTTTGTTATGAGTGCAACAAACCAGGCCACATTAAGCCAAAATGTCCTACATTGAAGAAGAAAAACAAGTTTAGAAAGGACAAAAGCAAAAAGGTGATGGCAGCAACTTGGAGTGAAAGTGACTCTTCATCAAATGATGAAACCAGTGACAAAGAAGCTACAAACACTTGTATGATGGCAATTGAAGAAAAAGGTGAAAGCTCACACATCGAAGATAGTGAAAATGAGGTAAATCTTGAACTTTCTAATGTTGATGAATTAGAACTTGCATTTGTGAAGACATATGATAAATATAGAACTTTTAAAAAGAAATGCAAAATTTTAGTTCATGAAAATTGTGCCTTAAGATCAGAAAATATTTCATTGAGTATGGTTTCAAAAGAAAATGAATTTTACAAATCTCAAATGAAATTATTTAAGGAAGTCAATGATGAACTTCAAAGATCAAAAGAAGTGTGTGAACAACTTCTTGAGAAAAACAGAATTCTTGAAGAAAAAGTTGAATCTTTGACAAGAGATTTATCTAAATTTACAAAAGGAAAAGAAACACTTGATATACTTCTTGGGAATCAAAGAACCACAAATGAAAAATCTGGAATTGGATATGATGGATTTATGAAGTATGAAAAATATAAACAATTTTTTGTTAAAGCTACATCCTTTTCTCAACCAAATATTACATGCTTTTATTGTAATCATAAAGGTCATATGATTAATGCTTGTCCTATTAGGAAAGGAACCTTTAAGGCAAAGAAAGTATGGGTGACTAAAGGAACCGTACCTAATGTTACTAACATTCAAGGACCCAAAGTTGCTTGGGTACCTAAGAACGATTAAGCGATTTGTGTCTGCCTAAGGAGTATGCTGGAAACAGAACATTGGTACATTGACAGTGGCTGCTCTAGGCACATGACAGGAAATAAAGGCAAGTTTTCCTCTCTTACTTTGAAAGAAGAAGGTTATGTCAAATTTGGTGATAAAAGTAAAGCTAAAATTATTGGATGTGGAACTATTGGTAAAAATCCTTGCATTGAGAATGTTGCATTAGTACAAGGATTAAAGTATAATCTTTTAAGTGTTAGTCAACTATGTGATAATGGTTTTAAAGTTATTTTTACTTCTACACATTGTGAGATTCATGGAAATAATGTTATGTTTGCTGGTGCTAGAATAGATAATATTTACTTACTTGATTTAACAAGTCTTGAAGAAAATTGTGAAACATGCTTTATGACTTCAGATGATAGTGCATGGTTATGGCATAGAAAATTAGGACATGCTAGCATGAGTACACTTGCTAAACTTTCTAAAAGGAACCTTGTTAGAGGACTTCCAAAGCTAAGATTTGAAAAGGAATTTCAATGCAAAGCTTGTGCACTTCGTAAGCATACAAAATCATCTTTTAAATTAAAAATGTTGTAACTACGTCTAGACCATTGGAACTATTACATCTTGATCTTTTTAGCCCAATCACACCTAGAAGTCTAGGAGGCAAGGCATATGCATTTGTAATTGTTGATGATTTTTCAAGATTCACATGGACTTTCTTTCTTGCTCATAAAGATGAAACCTTTGATATATTTGAAGCTTTTTGCAAAAGAACTCAAAATGAAAAAGGATATTGCATTACATCTTTAAGGAGTGATCATGGAAAAGAATTTGAAAATAATTTGTTTGAAAATTTCTGCTCTCAAAATGGTATTTATCATACATTTTCAGCTCCTAGAACTCCACAACAAAATGGAGTTGTTGAAAGGAAAAATAGATCTTTGCAAGAAATGGCAAGAACAATGCTGAATGAAAACAGTTTACCAAAATATTTCAAGCGAAGTGTAAATACAAAGATGCTACATTTTGAACAGAGTTTCCATTAGAGCCATTTTAAAGAAAACTCCTTATGAACTTTGGAAAGGAAGAAAACCCAATATTTCATATTTTCATGTCTTTGGTTGCAAATGTTACATTTTGAATAATAAAGACAGCAATCTCAAGAAATTTGATGCTAAATCTTGTGAAGGAATATTTCTAGGCTATTCAACAAATAGCAAAGCATATAGGATTTTCAATAGAAAAACATTGACCATGGAAGAATCAATGCATATACTTTTTGATGATGCTAACACTTCCTTGCAAAGGAAAGATTCTTGTGATGATGAAATTGAGCAGATTCTAAACTCAAAGAGTTCGAATAATGATGAGCTTGAATCAAAAGAACCAGTGGAGGATGATCAAAATGACAAAGAAGAAGAACTCCCTTGCTCCACAAATATTGAAATTCAAGATGACTCCCAACCAAATGTGGAAGAACTACAAATTGAGGAACCTCAACATCAAGATATTCCACAAGAATGGAGGTACCATAGAAATCATTCCAAAGATGACATTCTTGATAGTCCATCACAAAGAATGATGACAAGAGCTCAACTTAGAAGATATTTTGGTAATGTTGCTTTTGTTTCTCAATTTGAACCCAAAACATATGATGATGCTCAAAATGATGAAAATTGGCTTTTTGCTATGCAAGAGGAATTAAATCAATTTGAAAGAAACAAAGTTTGGACACTTGTTCCTAAACCTAAAAAGCACTCTGTTATTGGAACTAAATGGGTATTTAGGAATAAGATGGATGAAAAAGGACATGTAGTTAGAAATAAAGCTAGACTAGTAGCTCAAGGATACAACCAAGAGGAAGGTATTGATTTTGATGAAACCTTTGCTCCGGTTGCTAGAATTGAAGCTATTAGAATGTTGTATGCATTTGCATGTTTTAAGAATTTCATGCTTTATCAAATGGATGTTAAAAGTGCATTTTTAAATGGATATATTGATGAAGAAGTTTATGTAGCTCAACCTCCTGGTTTTGAAGATCCTCACTTTCCAAATCATGTTTACAAGCTTACTAAAGCTCTCTATGGTTTAAAGCAAGCTCCTAGAGCATGGTATGAGAGACTTAGTAAATTCTTGCTTCAAAATGATTTTAAAAGAGGAAAAGTGGACACTACTCTTTTCATTAAGAAAATAGGAAAAGACATGCTTATTGTGCAAATCTATGTTGATGATATTATTTTTGGTGCTACTAACCATTCACTTTGTAAGAAATTTTCCAACATGATGAAAAGTGAATTTGAAATGAGTATGATGGGTAAACTTACTTTCTTCCTTGGATTGCAAATTAAGCAAATGAAAGATGGAATTTTTATAAATCAGTCCAAGTACATAAAGGATATGCTAAAGAAGTTCAAAATGGAAGATATGAAAAGTATTGGAACTCCCATGAACTCAACAATTAAATTGGAGAAAGATGAAAAAGGTAAAGAGGTAGATAACAAATTTTATAGAGGTATGATTGGTTCTTTACTCTACTTGACAGCATCTAGACCAGATATTCATTTCAGTGTATGCTTATGTGCAAGATTTCAGTCATGTCCAAAAGAATCTCATCTTGCAGCAGTTAAGAGAATTTTTAAATACCTCATTGGCACTCACAACATTGGCTTGTGGTATCCAAAATGTGAATCATTTGATCTTATTGGTTATAGTGATTCAGATTTTGCTGGTAGTAGATTGGACAGAAAAAGCACTTCTGGAACTTGTCAATTTCTAGGTCATGCATTAGTTTCATGGCACAGTAAAAAGCAAACTTCTGTTGCACTTTCTACTGCAGAAGCTGAATATATTGTAGCTGGAAGTTGTGTTGCACAGATTTTATGGATGAAACAACAGCTTGAAGACTTTGAAATTAAATTTGATCACATTCCCATAAGATGTGACAATACTAGTGCTATAAGCCTATCAAAAAATCCTGTTCAACACTCTAGAAGCAAGCATATTGAAATTAGACATCATTTTATTAGGGATCATGTTCAAAATGGTGATATTCAAATCGAATTTGTCCCTTCTGAAAAACAGCTTGCTGACATTTTCACAAAGCCACTTAATGAGGAAATTTTCTGCAAAATAAGAAGAGAACTTGGTATGATTGATGCTCTTGATTAAGTTTTGATGCATTCTCATGTTTCTATATGAAAATGAAGTGATATATGTTGGTTTGTAGTGTTAAAGATGCATTCTGATATTTTTGGTGCAATTTGAAAAATTCTGGATCTTATCAGATATGAATAATATTCTGCAGAATTTGATCTCAGTGGCATACTAATCCGTGTGCTAATTTTCTTGTTTGCTAAATGCTTTACCACTGCTCCTACTTTTTCGTTGGCAAACTGGAAGTCAGGTCTGATTGCTCTAAAACTCTAAAATTATTTTTTTTCGAGCGCCTATTCTGCATGTTTAAAGCCCATATTACTTAAATACCCCTCTACTTAGAGTATTGCATCTTTATGTATTTAAGGGCAAAATGGACTTTTTAACACATTAATTTGCGCGGGATTCAATTTTTTTTCTGAACCATCAATCTTCTCACCGTCTCTCCTCTGCTACACGCTGCCTATTCTCTGCAAAAACCTACAGTTGTTTCTTTTCAGTTTTAAAATTCAAAACTTCTTTTCCTCCCGTCGCTTCGTCTCCCAGAACCCGAACGTTTGCATTTTTCTTTCCACTTGCAAACCCATTTCAGTCGCATCCTTCCAAGCCATTGTCTCCCTCCATCATTCTTAAATATTTCCGAAACCTATTGGCAGTGAATTGATTAAATCGATTGTTTCAAGATAGAACATCCCCAAAGTTCTTATTTTTGTCATTTCGCTAAATCTGCCGAAAGAAATTATTTGCTGTTGGATATTTTTCTTTGCCTGAATCGATTCGCACTCTCTGTCTCAGTATATCTCAGGTATAAAATCTAAAACTTTAATGGAATCGTGTTTTACATTTTGTTTGTGCTTGTTCTGTTCGTCTTGCTTTCGCAATATGCTGATTGATTTTTTTTTTCTTTGCTTTCGATTGATTGCTCTGTTTTTCGCACTTAGTTGTTTATTTTTTTTTGGGCATTAACATTTCGTAAATAATGCGATATATAATCATAAATTGATTGTCATGGATTCTCAAAAATCCGAATATCTCTTGCTGACTGTTCTATTTTTATGACATTGCGCTCAGTTGTGCTAAATGTATGCTGACTTGCTTCGACTGATTATATATATATAAATATATATTGGCTGCTCACATCACTGAATTTATAATCTCAGTTCTCACTGTTCTTACGGCCTAATTTGCTTCTGAGATTGGTCATGGCACATGAAAAAGGGAAAGGCAAAGCAAAAATCCCCACATATTCATCATCGGACTCCACTGACACAAGTGTTCCAGCGTCTCCTCCTCCACAAAAAGATGCTCCTCTGGTAATTGGCAAATCAAAAGAAACACCCAAGAAAAGAACCAGTGAGCCAGTTCAAGAAAAGGGAACCAAAAAGAAAAAGACTTCAAAAGCTCCAGTTGTGCATATGGAGAGGGCTATTCATGAGCCAAGGTATATCCACTGGCCTGCTTTTATTGAAGTTTCTGTTCCTTTGCAATCCTTGTTTGAATATCAGAAATGGGATAAATTGTGCTCTGACACTGAAGGAGTGTATGTGGATTTAGTTCAAGAATTCTATAAGAATTTGAGGGTTGATGATTCTGACAAAGATGAGTCTTTTAAGGTGAAAATGAAAGGGAAAATCTATGAAGTGACAGTTGCTAGATTAGCTAAAGCCCTAGGAATTCCAAACAGTGGGAATAAAATCTGTTCTCACAAAGATGTTTTTGTTGTTGGTGGATTTAACAAAAGAGATTTTGAGGGTGAAGTGTTTAAAGGGGAAGTAAAGGATAAAACTAGCATTACTCATGCTCATCAACACATCAAAATTCTTCATAGTTTTATCATTTATGTGTTGAATCCTAGAACTGGCAGTCCCAACTATTTGAGTACCCTTGATCTCTGCATAATTTGGCATATTGTGAACCAAATTGAATTTAATCTTGCCTATTTTATGCTGAAGCAAATCATGAAATGAAAACCACCTTACAAGCTACCCTATGCCCATCTTCTTAATGGTCTGTTTAGAGACTTTGGGATACCTTTGGAAACCGAGAAACTTAGGACCAATATGATCCCAATCACAAGTTTGCAAAAAGATGATGATGGTAGAAAGCTTAGATTTGAACAAGGTGCTAGTTCCAAAGATAGTGCAAGTGGTACTTTCAATGTTGAAGGAATTTTGGAGGAAGTAAACAACTTGAGGGAATTTGTTGAAATGGAACTTGGAGAGCTACAAAAATTTAGAGGTTTTCAAACTGTTCTTATGAATGCTCTTGATTCTAAAGTTGATGGCACTTTGATGTTGATGTACAAAATTATGGAAGAATTGTTTAAAATCAAAGTTCATTTGGGTATTTCAACCACTGAGGCTGGAGAAACCAGTAAAGCTGCTATTGGTTCTACTCCTCAACCAGAGAAAGAAAAAGAGAAAGAAGAAGAGAAAGGAGAAGAGGAAGAACAGGAAACAGAAGAGGAAGAAGAAACAAAAGAAGAGGAAGAGAAAGAAACAGAAGAAGAAGAAGAGGAAGAGGAAGAAAAGGAAGAAGAGGAAGAAGATGAAGCTGAAAAAGATGAAGATGATTCTGATGATGGGAATGGTAATGGAGGCAGCAAAGAAGGTAGTGGGAAGGATATGAGTGACTCAGAATCTGAGGCAGAACCAGAGACCCCTGCTCCTGCTGCTCCTGCAAAAGGAAAGGGAAAAACAGCTCAAAAGGAACAAAGAAGCAAACAGAAAGAGGAAACTAGTAAACCATCTGGCAAAAAGACTAAAACTGGCAAAAAGTCTGCAGCTGAGTCTGGTACTACTGCTGCAACTGAGTTAGCAGCTGGACCTATTATTCCCTTGACACCAGGAACTGAATTGGCTGCTGCAATTCTTCAAACCTTGAGTGACAAACCTGTCAAGCCCAAAAAGCTGAAAATGGCTGCTCCAAAACCAATCAGAAGAAGCTCTAGGCTGAAAGGATAAACTGAATTCTGATTGAATTTTGTCTAACAGTCTGTCTGTTAGTTTGCTACTTAGTTTGCTACTTTTGGTTTTTCCTGAACTTTAAACTAGTCTGCTATATCAGTTACTGTTTTGACTGTTTATTCACTGCACTTACACTGAATTTTGATTTCTATACATGTGCATGATTTCTCCCGTATTCTTTTGATGCTGACTAAAAGGGGGAGAAAAGTAATGAATGGTAATCTTGATACTTGAAATAGTTTGTGATTACTTGTGAATAATATAGTTTGTGCATATTATTGATATAACTTGTGAATGATATACAGTTTGTGATTAGTGTGCATATTGTGCATATTTAGTCAGTATTTTAGTCACACTTGACTCCTTAAGAAAATGCTTATGAATGTTTCATTGAAATTATTAAGGGGGAGTTATTTGTGATTAATTGTTGGTATAAGCACATACATAGGGGGAGTTATTCTCACATATACTTTCATACACATACTCACACTTATTAACATTTACATGGTGATTCAATTGAGTTTTGTCATCATCAAAAAGGGGGAGATTGTTGACCCCACAAGCTCAAAGGAGCATAGATTTTGATGATACCAAAACTCAACTAGAATCAAACTAACATTGTTTTAAGTGTTGTGTATCTCAAAGAAAAAGTCACAAGGATTTCATGATGGATTCGTGCTTCTGAAGAAAGGATGACATTCTAAGGATAACACAGGACGAATCAAAGGAGATAAAAGAAGCAAATGTTACCTTCCAAGGCTGCATTGAAAAATCAGATTCGAAGGTACATCTAGTATAGAAGTTAGTTTTAATTTCTAGAATTGGTTGTGAAAAGAATTGAGGAGTAAAAGTCAATGATGCTCATTTTCAATCCCTCAAAAGATTTTCTTTTAAATATCATTACTGGCCTAAAAGTATTTGACTATGATTTGGTGTAAAGCTTTATAGTTTTGAAAGTTATGCAGAAAAGTTTTCCTGGTATGCTAACTGGTCTGCTAATTATTTTAGTATGCTAACTGGTTTGCTATTTTCTCAAGTATGCTAACTGTCTCAACTCTGCACAACATCGCAGAAAACGACAAAATAACCGCTATTTTCTTGAAATTCGTATCTGTAACGTTCAAATGAGTTCTGCAATGGTAAAAAACGTTCCAAAGCTATAAATACACCTTCCTTTGGCCATTTTGCACTTAATGAAAGTCCCTCTACTGTTCAAAATCATTAAAGCTTTCATTCAAAGTGCTCAAAGTGTTTTATTGCTCATCATTGGCTTATTTACTCAACTCTTCTTTATAGTTTCTGTTGTATTGAGTGAGAGTGAGTTTTAAACACATTATTATCATTTATGAGAGGTCATTCAAGCACCTATTGAAGCTTGGTTGTGAAAAGTGTTTGGGATAACACTTGGTAGAAGTGTGAAGCTACTTGTAAAAGCTTTGGTGAGAAGATTTGTAAAGGGCTTTGTCTCTTGCCTTCAAAAGAGAAGAATAGTGGAGTGAAGACTCAAAGTGGGATCTTTGAGAGAGTGGATGTAGGCTAGTTAAAGCCGAACCACTATAAAAATTTCAGTGTTCATTTTCTCAACCCTTGCTCTTTACATTTATGCATTTTAACTTTATGATTGATATGCTTTTGCTGATATAAAAGTTGATATCATATGCTGTTGATCTTGCTGTTATCTGAGAAAAACAGTTTACTGCTAAATCTGCTGATATCTGATATAATCTGCTTGTTGTTTAATCTGCTGTCAGTTAGTATATCTGGTATTCTGCTCTGGTTGCTGTGTTAAAAATCTATCCAGATTACTGATATATTTACTGAATGCTAATATAGTCTGTTATATCAGTATACTGATTGCATAAAGCTTAACTTTGAATCAACTTGTCAATAGAGCTATATTGTTCATATTTCACATTAGTCAATTAAGTTGAACCTAGCTGCAATTTTCAAAGGTTTTGAGCAAGAACCGAAAATTGTTTTTAAAGTCCAATTCACCCCCCCTCTTGGACATATTTTGGGACATCAAACCTCAATTTATAAGCTTTTTTTTTTAAAGCACAAAAAAAATAGAGGAAACAAAGCACCACAAGACAAAGAGTTACTTACTGAGTCCAGCAAAGAAAAAGAAGTAAAGCTGTAAGAATCCCACACAGGAGGAGGGAACACTGGGCGAATTTTGGTTTGGTCAATGTTTGGGTGTAAATGAGGTTGCATTTCCATTTTTCGCCAGGAGGAAAGGAAGGAGAAGTATAGCATGTAACTTAGCTGCTTGTATCTCGTTCCAAATGCTTGGAAATTAAAGGCCTTATACAGAGACATCTATCCCTTGGCTGCAAAATATATAATGTCTGTTTGACATTATTGTTAGAGCTAATATCGAGAAAAATAACTTTTTAAATATATTAATAAGAAAGTATTAAAAATTAATTTAAAGTTAAATTTGATATATTTTAATTATAAAGATTTAATATTTAAAAAATAGTGCTTTCTATGATTACTTGATTCCATAAATAGTATAATTATTTTGTTACAGAAAATAAGAAAATTTCACATAAAGTTATAGCTTATCTCATAAAATTTTTGTAGGATAATTATTTTTTTCGTAAAATAGTTAATTATGAAAATTTTATTAATTTTAAAAGAAATAAAGTTTCTTCATATAAAAAAATACATATAATAGTTTTTAAGAATCTAATAAATAATATTTAATAAACTTAAACGTGTTCTTATAATTTTTTAACAAAATTTACCATTCATAATTCAAATCTTTGATTTTTTAAAACAATATTACATGTGATTTTTTATTTGAGGAAATTTTATTTTTCTTTTTATTAAGTTAATAAAATTTACATAATTAACTAATTTATGAAAAAATAATATATTTTGCGAAAATCTAATAAAACAAGTAATAAATTTATGTGAAATTATTTTATTTTCGATATCAAAATAATTATATTTTATATGAAATCAAATAGTTATAAAATTTTTTTAAAAAAATTATTTTTTCAACAACAGTTCAACAATAATGCTAAATATTAGTTCTTTACTTCTCTCCAATAGTGGTTCAGTTCCACAAACAACTATAGATCAATTCTTTGGCCATTTTTTATAATAATAATAATAATAATAATAATAATAATAAAGCTATTGCTTACCTTCAATATATATTGTAGTGTAGTATTATACAGTTGATGTCCAAATAATATTCTTGAATCTCTAAAGCTGAAATAAATAGCAAATCACTTCAAAGTAAATAAAAAAAAAAATTCATGACATTTCGTTGAAAATTAAACTATTTATTATATATGACTTATTCAACTATGCAACAAAAAGCAAAATATGTAATTAATTAAATAATATAAAATTAGTTCTCATGTCATATACAGTCAATTTTTGTAGATTATAATAGAAAAAAGTATTAAAAAATAAAGCAACGATTGGAATCTTGAACTATATATATATAATCGTAAATAATTTAATTTTTTTGGTATCTATGGATAGATAAATTACAAAAGTAGGGGAGGGAAGAGATGAACTTGAGTCTCCCATGTTCAATATATATGCAGCTATCACTGGATTATGCATATTGCTACAATTTAGTCTTGTTGCCAAATCTGCACAATTCATTTGATTTTATTTCTTCATGAAAGAGATTTGTGTTATTTCTTCTGAAAGTTTTGTATTATCTTTCTTTATGATTTTGGGGCGTATTTTTTCTAATGAATATTGCAATTTTAACCTCTTGTTTTGAAACTAAAATTTTATAAGAACTAAATTCAATTGAATTTTTGTAGTTAATTCTCATATTTGGAATGAAAAATTTTAATTTTTTTAATTTAAAAAATTATTTTTTAAAAAATGTAAAAAATTAAATATAATTGTATAAAAATTTTAATACTCTTCCCTTCCCCTTTTAAAATTTTTTTCAACTTCTTGTTGTTATAGTCAATTTTTTAATTTTTGAGAATTTTAGCTTGATTTTAAATATTTATTATTTTTAATGAGTAATAAAAATTAAATAAATTTACAGTCAAAATTATAACTAAGAGAGAAACTAACAATTAAAACTACATCATGTTAATTGATTTAAATCAATTTTGATTATAGTTTAAAAAAAACTTATAAAACTATGCTAAAATTATTATAAAAATTAGTATAAAAAAATTGAAAAAAAAAATAATATTAAGCCTTTAAATTACATATTATCATTTACTATTAATAAAATTCTTTGAGTTAAGATTTTTACCAATATAAGTTGTTTTTAAGATAAGATTTATAATAAGATTAAGATTTTAATATGTTGTTTATTATTTACTATAAATCAAAAAATTATAAAACAATTTGATCATTTGTAAATTCTTCTATTCATATTTTTATATTTATTAATTATTTATTAGAAAAAATATAACACTATAAGTAAAAACATAGGTTAATTATTGAATGAATTTTTATTTTATATATATATATATATATATATATATATATATATATATATATATATATATATATATATATATATATATGATTCTATGTAATGTAAATTAAAAATTAAAAAAATTGAAGTATTTAAAACAAAAAAATGTGCACGGTAAATATATTGATAAAAAATAAATTATATAATTTAAAAATATATTATTATAATTATATATTATATATTAATTTTATTATTTAATATAACTCTAAATACTCATATATTTATATAATTATATAAGGTTAAAAGATAAAAAAAAAATTAAAATTTTTATTTCAATTATCAATTTTATTATTAAATTACAGGACAAGACATTACAGCCAAGTTCATATGCAGTCACGTTTTGTAAATTGTACTAGGCAAAAGACATCAATAAAGAAAGCCGCCATTGGCATCTTGTACAATAACAACAATAATTGTAAATGGTTATTTAACATGAATGATTTGATATTTTTATATTTTAAGTAAATTTAAGTATTTAAGTTGTGTAAATAAATATAATAGTGTATTTCACCTCTTAATAAAATGATTCAATATAAATAAAATTAGTCTTAATTTATTAAATTAAAAATATTTATGTAATAAGTAAATAATAATAATAATAATAATTATAAATCATTTAAAGAATTAAGGGTATTTTTGAAATTTAATAATAATAATAATAAATTATTAAATTATATACTATTTTCATTTAGTCTTATTGTTAAAGTTATTACAATTTGCTAATTTATTTCCTCATGAAAAAGGTTTTTAATTAACCTTTTTGGCAAGTTTTATACTTAATATTGTTTATACACACGCGTGTGTGTAAGAGAGAGAAAGAAGGGAAAGAGCATTGGTATTGGTAAAATACCTATAGTAATTTATTATAATAATAATTACAGATTAAATTTATTTAATTATTAAAATTAATTTATATTAAATTTTTATTATTTAAATTAATTTTAAAATTTATATAAATTTAAAATTTTTATAATTTTACTTGTACTTAAAATCTATTAAACGAATTAAAAATGCTTTTAAAAATAATTCCACTTATATGAAAATTTTATTAAAATTTTTATTTAATAATAAAATAAAATTCTATTTTGACTAGGAAAGGAAAAAAATAATAAAAAAAAACTATGTTTATCTTTCTTATAACCCCCTAATATAATATTATTAAAACTTTAACATTGTTTAGTATATTGGAAATTAAAAATTTATATAATATAATAAATTGTGTAATTATTTTCTTATAATAAATTATATATTTGGACTATATTAATATATAAGTCAACTAAAATTAAGAATTTTATTTTATTTTACATAATTATTAATTTTATCATAAATTATAATATTAAAAGTCCAAAATTAAATATTAATAAAAAAAAACATGTTGGGATTCACAGAATACCCTTTATTATTTTTATTATTATAATAATAATATTATTATTATTATGATATTTTTATTATTTAAATTAATTTTAGAGTTTATATAATTTTATTTGTATTTAAGTTTAAGTTCTAGTTAATTAAGTTTTTTTTTTATAATTCAAAACATTTATTTATAATTATAAAATTAAATATAAATATGAATAACAAAAATCTATACGTTAATTAGTGTTAGAGAATTATGGAACAATTGGATTGTCAAAAATGCCATTAAGTTTTTATATTATTTCTAGTTATATTATTTAAATTAATATTTGAGTTTACATAAATTTAAAATTATTAATTCTACTTATATTTAACTTCTCAGATTTAAATATGATTTATAAATTCAAATTTGATTATATATGAAAAGGGAAAATTGGCATTGTCAAATGTCCTTTGTGATTTATATTATTTATTAAAATACCAATAAAAACGTATTGTTGCATATCATTGTGAAATTTTAATCATATTTAATGACAAATATTATGTTGCTCATAAAAGATTTAGCAATAAATATTTTTATCACTAAAAGAATAGCGACGATAATGTTTGGAAGGTAACAATTATTCAAATTATTAGTGACACATATTTTTGTCACTAAATAATATTAACGGCGAATTTACATAAATTAGTTACATGTTATTGTCTTTTATAATTATTATTGGACATAAATTATTTTTCTATCACTATAAATATGTTTTTTTTATATTTTTATAAATAATAAATAGATTAATAAAGAAAGCTACCGTTGGCATCTTTGCACAACAACAATAGTAAATAGATATTTAATATGAATGTTTTGATATTTTTATTTTTTAAGTGAAATTAAATATTTAATTTTTATAAATGAATATAATATCCATTCAAAGTACTTCACTCTTTAATGGATTGATTCAGTGTGAATAGAATTAGTCTTAGTCCATTAGATAAAAATATTTATGTAATAAGTAAATAATAATAATAATAGTTATTATTATAAATCATTTAAAAATTAAGGGTATTTTTTTGCATTTAATGATAATAATAATAATAAAAAAATAATTGAATTACATATACTGTTTAGTCTTGTTGTTAAAGTTACTACAATTGGCGTAATTTATTTCTTCATGAAAAAGGTATGTGTTATTTCTTTTAAAAAGTTTTGTGTTATCTTTCTTTATAATAGTTTTGAGATTATAAATAGCTATTGAGTGAAGTGTTTTTTTTCTAAAGAATTGCAATTTCAAATGATAAAATATTTAAGAAATTAAAGTAATTAACTTTTTTGACAAGTTTTATATTTAATACTGTTTATATATATCTATGTGTGTGTGTGAGAGAGAGAGAGAGAGAGAGAGAGAGAGAGAGAGAGGGAGAAAGAGAAGGCAAAGAACATAGGCATTGGCAAAAATACCCATAGGAATTTATTATAATCACTACAGAAAAAGTGAGTATAGGGGACACATAAAATTGTCCCCAAAATTATGAATAATCGTCCCCAAAGGTATAGGGGACGACATTAATCGTCCCCACCTATTGTCCTCTTTACCTCCGTACCCTATTCTATGGGGGACGACAAATCATAATGTCATCCCTGAAAAAAGAGATGATAGTCGTCTCCAATATGGGGACAATAGTCGTCCCTAATATGGGGACGACAATCATAGTCGTCCCCTAACATGGGGATGACTGTCGTCCCCTTATATGGGGATGACTGTCGTCCCTATTGTCCAAACTCAAGGGGGATCATAATCGTCCCCTATAAAAGGGGTACGACGCTTGTCCCTAGTTTTGGATCAAACTCAAGGGGGATCATAATCGTCCCCCTGTCAAAAGGGGACGACATTCGTCCCTATTTAAAGGGAAGAATACTTGTCCTCAATTATGGAGACCACAGTCATCCCTTACTATTAAAGGGACAACAGTAGTCTCCTGATAAAAATTGAATAGGGATAATTTTCATCCTCATATTTTGTCCCCTATAAAGTTGCTTTTAATATTGGGATGTTATATTTATAATTGTTAAAAATATTGATACTCGTAAATTTCATATTTAAATTCAAAAAAACTATATGATAAAATTAATATTCAACAATAAAGGGCAACATAAGTTTTAAAGTATGATATAAAAATAATTTTTAAGTGTACGTAGCTAGTATGCAAAATAAACTTAAATCTACCTACTTTTATTCCTAATTTGTTCATACTTGATAATATTCAAAATAAAACTCCTATGATAATAGTAGTCTTCAAACTGTAATTCAACTTCATTGCTAGTCTGCAAGCCTTCATTACTCGATCTGTTAATCCTACAATAGATTTAAATAAAACGTCATTCAAAAAGTAGTTTTTCCAATTCATGAAATTAAATATATCTAAAACGTACTTACTGTTGTCATATCCTAACTTTCTGATGATTTGTATCCTATCACACTCTCAAATCTTTTAAAAAACTCCAAATTGCGCTCTTCTTGTTCCTTGAGTCAAGCATTTAGTTGTGCTATCTCATTATTGCATTGTTCTTGTTCCTTCAAACGAGCATTCAACCTTGCTACCTCATCTCTCAATTCATTTAATTCCTCATTTCTAGAATCACATGACATTCCTCTAGTGCTTGCTTTGTATCCTAATCCTTTACCACGGACATAGCCAGATCTAATGCCAAACACCTCTTTTAAGACATCATCTGGAGTAGGACCAGTCTCATTATCATTTGTTGTTTGTTTCTCAATCCTTTGCATCTCTTCCTACAAAATATAATATTAAATATGTGAATATTTAATATATAATTATAATCTAAAAATATTAATAATTTCATAGTCAAAATACTTACATATATCCTTGATGATTCTGGATCATGCCATTGTGTTTGGCCTTGCTCATCCAAGAACCCATGTGTAGCCATCCAGACTTCAGAAGCATACGGTACTTCACCAATCTCCTCATCCATCTATAGTATTAATTATATTAACCATGCATTATATAACATAATATAACTAAACAAAAGAAATAACTATGAGTAAATAGTATTTTTTTTTTATATATAGTTTACCATATCATACTCTACTTGTGCAAATGGAGCGGGACCAGTTGAAGCAATAATTCTTTGACTAGCACGATTATTTGTATTGGTGGAACATAAGGCCTACATGATGTTGATGTTAAAAAAAATTATTTTTTATCATAATAGAAAAAGTAATTAAAAAGTACCTGAAAGTCCTCATTAGCAAAAACTTTGAACATTTCCTTCCAAGTATCCACAGTCAATCCTTCAGGAACATGTTGCAGTCGTTCATCATCACTTGAGTACTTCAAATACTTAAGGTGTAGCTTGTATTTCCATTTGCGATATAATATTTTCATCTCATAGAAACAATAGAATACAAACATTATTTCCATTCACAATTGGGTGAAGCTCGTGTCTAATGTCCATACTCACCAAATCATAACGGCTATTCAAATTATCTTTCGTCTTTCCTTTGATGTTCATTATAGTTTCTAACACATTATCACACACATTCTTTTCAATGTGCATCACATCCAGATTATGCCGAATAAGAAGTGTCTTCCAATAGGGTAACTGAAAAAAGATACTCTTCTTCCTCCAATTCTCAAAACTATTTGAAGCATCATACTTCCTTTTGATACCTCTATTAAATGGCATTTGAGTGAAAGTTTCAAGCTCCATTAACACCTCATCACCTGACAGTGGTTTTGGAATTGCTCTTGTCTCTCTAAAGCCATTGAAGGACTTAGTGTCCTTACGCCATTTATGACTAGGAGGCAAAAACCTTCTATGATCCATATAGCACATTTTCTTTGAACAAGCAAGGTGTTTTGCACTAGTATATTTGTGGCAAGCAGGACAAGCCTTGTAACCTTTTGTTGACCACCCTGATAAATCTCCATAAGCTGGAAAATCACTTATTGTCCTAATAATGGATGCATGCAATGTGAAGTTCTTTTTGCTATGTGCATCATAAGTCTCCACACCAACCTCTCACAACTCTTTTAATTCAGCAATTAAAGGCTACAAAAAAATATCTATACCCATTCCTGGACTATGCTACCCTGGAATAATCATTGAAATTATCAAATTGGTCTGCTTCATACAAATCCAGGGGGGTAAGTTATAGGGTATAAGAATTATAGGCCAAATGCTATGTTGGGAGCTCATATTTCTAAAAGGCTGGAAACCATCAGTTGCCAATCCGAGTTTAACATTACGAGCATCACTTGCAAATGAGCCATATTGTTCATTAAAAGACTTCCATGCAAGACTATCAGCAGGGTGCCTCATAATTCCATCATTTATCCTTTTTTCCTTATGCCATCGCATATCAGATGCTACTTGACTAGACATAAACAACTTCTGCAACCTTGGTTTTAAAGGGAAGTATCGTAGCACTTTATATGGAGTTTTTTTCCTCTTGTTCTTCCCTTCATCAGACTTCCACCTACATAACCCACATATTTGACATGATGTTGCATTGGCAAATGATCCCCAATATAATGTACAATGATTATGACAAACATCATACTTCTAATAGTGAAGGCCTAGACCACTAACGTACTTTCGAGCACTACTGTATGATTTTGGAAAATTTTGCTTTCCATTTGGAATAAGCTCCCTTAATAAACCAAGCAAATCATCAAATGATCTGTTGGTCCATCGATGAAAACTCTTCATGTGAAGTAACTTCACTATAGCAGCCAATTTTGAGAGCTCACATTCTGGATGTAACTTTTCCTTAGCTTCCCTTAATAGATGGTAAAACATGGCAGCATACCCTTTAGGTTCCTCTCCAACCGCTTCATTAGAATCCATTCCAATGTTGACATTAGAACCGCCATATATGTCATTCACTAATGCGATGATATCATCATCAAAGTCTTGATCATCATTAACAATTGGATCATCATTGATGTCAACATCTTCATTTAGAGACTCTCCATGGAAATACCAAATGGTATAAGATTTGAGAATTCCATCCTTTAACAAATGGTACCTAACCTCAAATTTCTGCTTGTAATCGACATTTCTACATTTTAAGCAAGGACATGAAATCGCATCTTCTATTGATTCATGCCTAAATGCATATGTCAGAAAACCTTCAACTCCATGAATATATCTAGGGTCCTTTCTATTCTCAATTCCCATCCAACTCTTATCAAGAGCCATATCCTTTAACAATTAAA
Organism: Hevea brasiliensis; assembly: GCF_030052815.1. NCBI lineage: Eukaryota > Viridiplantae > Streptophyta > Magnoliopsida > Malpighiales > Euphorbiaceae > Hevea > Hevea brasiliensis. The sequence goes on along the minus strand of NC_079509.1, from coordinate 53,376,221 downwards.
AATAACAATGGATAACAACAAATATGATAACTAAAGCATGTAGGGAAAAAAATTATCTTGCACCTTAAAACTTATTTTTCATATGCATATTCTATGCCCAAGGGGGGACTAAACTTCAATGCATAAGAAATCAAATAACTTCAAAATTGTATCCAGTATCCTAACCACATTAAATAAAGAAATAACTTCAATTCCAAGCAAGTTGCCTAACTTCAAAATCCTATTTTCCACCCCAAAACTTTTATAACTTTTCTTTCAAGTCCAAGTTCAAATTAAATTTTTCTCCCCAAAACTTTATAAATTTTATTTCTATTCCTAATAACAACCATATTTAATATTTCCTTCAAAAATTAGGGTGTTACATAAATAATATTAAAGTATACCGACGAATACAATATTTGATCGGTAATAATTTAAAAAAATTTATTGAATAATCATAAAAAAAATACCGACTCTATTGAAAATAAATCCCAATTCATTGTGTATAATTTTGAGATTCTATATAATTATATAATAATGTAAAAAAGCACAATAAATAATTTTAATATCTAATCAAAAAGCTCAACAAACAATCAATGACTAGCTATCAATTTCAACTACAATGAACATAAGAGAACGCATATAAGTTTAATTTTTTTTATTTAATAAAAATAGATCACTTCATCTGAATTAAAAAATTATAATTAAAGAAAATATGCGCTTTACGATCTTACATGTCTCAACATTAAAATTTTGATTAATAAAAGGAAAATTAAATCTACATACTAATTAAGTTAACCCTCAGAGTCGATATAAAATTATCAAAATTTAAATTCTTGAATTTATGCCTTACATGCAATACTCAATGCTATTATACTAAATTAAAAAAAAAAAATTCAACACTTGTAGTCTTGCTTTTACTTTGAGCAAAACAAAGAATTGCCGATGTAGTCTAATCCAACAAAGTTTTTCAAAGCAAATTACAGAGGTTGTTAAAACAAGAGATATTATTATTATTATTATTATTATTATTATTATTATTATTATTATTATTATTATTATTATTATTATTATTATTATTATTATTATTATTATTATTAAGTTCACGATGCAAACCCTTAGAAAATATGATAAACAATCAAGACAATCAACTAAATTAAAGGGAACCAACTCACCACCACTTAAGAAATAGATAAATCGGCAGGCACCAAGTCCAAAACACAAACTTGATTTAACCTTCTCAGCGAGATGTTAACAAAATCTTCAATCACGACCAGATGTTAGATATTTGGAAAAAAAATTAAAAAAGAAAACCCAAAGACCTGTGAACTAAAAACTCCATCACTGGCGACTCGTTCTTCAGCGATATGGGAAGAATGAGTAGTAGCAACGCCTTTCTTCTGTGTATCGGCGAGGTTGAGGGGCAGGTAATGGCATGACCCTGTCCTCTGTTGCAAAGAGATTAAGGGGTGGAGGATTAATGCAGAGGGAGAGACCGACTGGACTGACAGAGAGAGGCTGAGGGAGAGGAAAAATTGTGAAGATGGTGAGGGAATCGGGAGAAGGAAATAAGAGGGAGCTGAGGGTTTAGGTTTTTCGACATTTTACCTAATGCTAAGGGCAATTACTTCTCAATTTGGGCCAAAGGAAATAATAGTTGATGAAATTGATGTTGAAAGAGGGACCAAATTATTAAAAAGGTAAAAATATAAAGATAGTTTTTTTTTTTTCTAAATTTTAAGTGCATTTTGCAAATTATTGTATTAGATATTAATAAAATAATTATGGGGGCTTGCGAGTTTAATTGTTTTAATTAAAAAAGCTTTAAGATTAGTTTTTTAACAAATCAAGTAAAATTTAACATTAATTTTATAATAAAATTCAGATATAATTTATTTGATTATATACTTTAAAATAATTAAAAATAAAATGCTTGTATTGATTTTTTTTAACTTTAAAGAAATTATTTTAATTGAATTAAGATTGCAGTTTTGGATTTTAAATGGTTTATTTCATTAAATAAAACAAATTTCTTTAGGGAATATTATTAAATAATAATATAATATAATATACCTTCAGTAAATACTATACTAAAAGATTGGTTTTTAGTATAGATATAATATTTGTATTATTATTAATAATAAAATAATAAAATATTATAAACTTTAAATTAAATAAAGTTGAATTGTATATATAAAGAATTATTACATTAGAATTATTTATAAATGTAAAAAATAAATAGTTAATTAAATTAATTAATTAAAAATAAATTAAAATTTGGCAACATAATTAAAAAGTGTTGATAAGCATGATTGAATATTTTGATAAGCATGAGTGAATATTCTAAAATTATCCACTCATTTAATAAATCTAAAAGAATTTTAAGGTTGAGCTTTTGTGATGGATTAACATATCCGTCACAAATTTGTGACAGAAAATATAATTCTATCACAAATTTTTGAAGAAAAATATAATTTCGTCAAAAATTTGTGACAAAACATATAATGTTGTCACAAATTTATGACGGACAAGTTAATTCGTCACAAATTTGTAACAGATAAGTTAATTCGTCACAAATTTGTGATGAAATAATTCATTCCGTCACAAACTTTGTGACGGAACTATGTTTTCTGTCAAACATTTGTGACAAAAAATTATTTTCAGTCACAATTTTGTGACAAAAATACTTTCTGTCACAAAGTTTTTGACGACAGTATTTTTCCGTCACAAATTAGTAACGGATAAATTCATCTGTCAAAAATTTGTGACATCTTAGAGGCAGAATATTTCTTTCGTCAACAATTAAAATATTAAAAAAATAATTAAACATTTGTTATGGATATTCCGCCACAAATCCATCCAATGATATAATTTGTCAAAAATCCGTATCTAATTTTTGACGAAATCTTTCCATCACAAAAAATCTATCACAAAATTCTCTAAAAATTTTTATGGTCTCCTATACTTGTACCCTTAAGTCACACTTCAGGGACGAAATATATAATTGTCTCCTATATTTGAGATTTTTTTTTATTTTTAATTATGATAGAAAAGTCATCCCCAATTCTAAATGATAATTCAATTAGGGACAAAAAATATATTGGTCCCTATAATATAAAAAATTATGATTTGAGGACCATAAAAAAAAATTGGTCCCCAAAATTGTTCCCTATACTCACCTTCACATGATACCCTTTATTATTTTTATTATTACAATTATATTATTTTTATTATTTAAATTAATTTTAGAGTTTATATAGTTCTATTTGTATTTAAGTCCTAGTTAATTAATTTTTTTTATAATACAAAACATTTATTTATAATTATAAAATTAAATATAAATATGAATAACAAAAATCTATACGTTAATTAGTGTTAGAGAATTATGGAACAATTGGATTGTCAAAAATGCCCTTAATTTTTTATATTATTTATAATTATGCTATTTAAATTAATTTTTGAGTTTACATAAATTTAAAATTATTAATTCTACTTGTATTTAACTTCTCATTATTAGATAGTATTTAAACATGATTTATAAATTCAAATTTGATTATATATGAAAAGGGAACATTGGCATTGTCAAATGCCCTTTATGATTTATATTATTTATTAAAATATCAATAAAAACGTATTGTTGCAGATCATTATGCAATTCTAATCCTATTTAGTGATAAATATTTTATTTATTATAAATTTATAGTTTTTTTTAAAACAATTAATGGATAAACTTTTACATTTAAACACTATTTTTTGCAATAGGACCCAAACATAATTAATTTTGACATACAATGTGATATTTTTTTTTTCTTTCTTTACTATATTTTTGTGTGTCTTTTTTCCTCAAATGGACAAAATCTATTCGTAAGTCTTAAATTTTTTTGACTTTTTGTATATAGTATCATTCTTATGATTGTAATTATACGTTAATATGATCACTAGGGCTTTATTATTATAGCCAATATCAAATGATATCTTGCAAATTCATTGATTAAAATAAATTGATTTTCCTATTTCTTTTATGCTTAATATTATTGATGCATCAATAATATTTGAGATGATTAATATCATTTTTATGTAAAAAAAAAAATGCATTATACATATGTGATGGTATGATATTTTAACTTTCTATTGGTTCCACTTAGTTTAAATGTAGATTAATTATAATTTGTCAATTTCTTTATGTGTAAACATTTTTTTATTTGTTAATTTATTAGTCAATCTTAGGTAGCTTGTTGATTTTGACCATAAAACTATAAGAAAACCTAATTATATTTTTGCATATATTTATGTGAGAAATTATACTTCTCTCAATATTAATTTTAAGTTATTATCTTTTAAAGTTTTAAAATAATAAGAACGAGAGGAAGACACAAAGAAGAAAAGGGAAAAAAAATTTTACTACTAAAATATTAATTATATAATTATTATGAAATAATAAAAACATGCATGATTAAATTTATAACATAATCTACAATTTAAAAAAATAAAAATACTTATTAAATATATTGGATAGGTTTTAAATTATTTATATTAAACAATATGATAATATTAAATTCTACGATATTAATGTAATGAAAATAAGAATTTTATAGTGATAATGCACTAAACTACAAAAAATATTTTGAATTTTTCTTTTTAATTTTATAAATAATTTTCTTTGACATTAATCTAATTATGCAATTTCATTATTCAAGTTAACTTTATTTAAATTACTGAAAAAATAAAATATGGACAAATCAAACTTGTTATTTTTAAAAAAAGTAAAATAGTAGAGTTTGTACGAATTTTATTTAATGAGCTAACTTACATTTATTTTTAATTTATTTTAATATGTAAACATATTTGCCCATTTATATTTTTAACACTTACTATTATATTTTTTATTAAATTATATTTATGTTTATAATTAAGTTAATTATTAATAAAATAACATACAACTTTCATAAAAATATGATCCAATAAAAAATAATAATTCTTAAATTAATAAATATTTTATTTATATAATTACTTAAAATAACATTAAAATTAATATTTTAATTTAAATTATTAAATATAATATTTATAATTTTATAATAATATTATATCATACCAAAAAATTAACATAAAATTATAGAAAAAAAATTGAATTACGAATATCTATATCAAGTAAAATACGTGCAACGCACATTGCAAGAAAAAAAAAAGGTTACATTTAAGTTAAAATGTACCATTATCTTTATGAATGAGAGATTCATTTTTATTTAAAAAAAAGGATAAATTATAATTTAGTAATTGAGATTTGACAAAAACTATAACTTAGTCCTTATATTTTCAAAACCAAGCTATTTAATCCATGAGATTTAATAAAACCTATAACTTAGTCCTTACTGTTAGAATTTCAATTAAGTTACTATTAATTCTAGTAAAAATGACTAAAATGCCCTTATCTCTATTTTCAATCTAAAATAATTTAGTCTCTGAGATTTTATTTTATTGACAATTTAATCCTTGAGATTTGATTAAACCTATAAATTAGTCCATGTAATTTTAAAATCATGCAATTTAGTCCTTGACATTTTAATAAACATACAAGTTAGTCCATACTATTAAAATTATAGTTAATTCCCCCATTAAATTTAGCTAAAATACCAAAATACTTTTAATTCTATTTTTAATTTGCAACCAATTTAATCCTTGAAATTTTATTTTAATAACAATTATTGCCCATAGTTATATTTTTTTAATATATAATACTATAATATAAAATTGAAAATATTTATCAATTTTATAAAAAATATATTTAATTGTTTACATATTATTAAAATAATAGTGGCAAATAAAATTTTACAAAATTATAAAAGCTTATTTATAAACAATTATAATATTTAAGAATCAATATGGATGATTTTGTAATTAATTAAAACTTTTAAATTATTAAAAAAATAAAATCTTAAGGACTAAATTGCTTTTATATTAAAAATAAAGGTAAGAACATTTTGATAATTTTTTAAAACAATAAATAGTAACTAAATAGAATTCCAACGACATGAATAAAATTGTAGATTTTATTAAATATCAGGAACTAAATTGTTTGGTTTTGAACATATAAAAATTAAGTTATAAGTTTTATCAAATTTTAGAGAGTAAATTATAATTTACAAAAAAAAGTTAGCACATAATACCTTAAATCAATGGCATTGTAATCGGTGATTCTTAAATATTATTATCCAATAAATTTTTGTGAAATTGAAGCCTAAGCCTAAGAATGAAGCATATTTTTAACAGATTATTTGGAGATGGAAGAGTAAACAAAAAATATTCTAAAGATTTTTTTATAATTTTTAAATCTTTATAATTTTATATTATTTAGAAAGAATTTTTTTTAAAATATTTTGAAATTAAAAAAAATTTTCTAAACTCACTGATTTAATGAATTGAAAAATTAAAATTTTAAAAGGTTTAAAAAACTTTTAAAAATCTTGATTTTCTCAAACGCGAATCAAAGAGAAAATAAAGATTTGAAAATATATTAAAATTAAAATTTCATTTTAGATAATATTAAGAATAAATTTCTTTAAGATAATTCGTAAAAATATAAAATTCTAGCCGTTAAATTTTTTTTCTTATTTTTCTTTTATAAATTTTACAAGGTGACCATCGATTAACATTTTCATGATAAAATTATCTCTTTCTTTTTTTATATTTTTTATATTTTTTTAATAATTTTCAAATTTATATCTTTTTCAAATAAATTTATATTTATTCTATTTATTATTTTATAAAGAGATGAATATCAGACAATTCTAGTGGACAATTTTAGCACGGCAGAGAAAGCTCCACACCCAGAATCATCATCTAAACAAGTGACAACGACAAGGCTATCGCATGTAATTATTATTTTTGATCTGAAATTATAAAATTTCATTAATTTAAACAGAAAAATAAGCTATCACATGGAATTTGCTTTTCTCTAATTAAACGTTTTTTAATAAAAAAAATAATAAAAAGTGTATTCTGTTATCATATGAGAATCCGATGACGGGATTTCTTGGATAACTCTCTTAAACTAAGCAATTTTTTTTTTTTAATTTGAGAGACTCAATTTTAAATAAATTTATTGGCTTCATTTAGAAAAAAAAATATTTAAAAAAATTAATTTAATTCTCAGACAATTTAATTTCTTAAGTAAAAAGAAATTAAATTCTTTCATCAATCATCAATTAAGTTTTCAAATGAAAGAATTGATAAAAAAAATAATAATAATAAATTAAAATTTTGTGAAAATCTGATATCTAAATGGAAAGATTATATAAATAGGTAAATAAGAAATAGTGAGTATCTTGAACGAGCACGTGCAGAGAGTATATAGACAACAGATAGGTCATAAGCTTTGGGAGGGAGATGCTAACCTTTCATGGATTCGCATTGTTTTACAATTTTTATATATGCTTTGGGAAAGTCATATAAGCATTGGATGGCAGATGCTAATCTTTTTGGAATCAATGATAATTTAGCTTAACTTAGTTTAGTCCAGTTGCCAAATGCATATTACTCATATGATAAATCTAGATTTGAATTCCCACTCCTTCAATTTTTCACTAAAAAAATTGATTAGTAATTTAAATTATAATTATATTGTTAAAAAAATATAATTTTCAATTGTTAATTTTTAAGCCAAGCATAGCTCCCTTTTCCTTGTAATAGACGAGCCTTTTGAATACCAATGAAAACTCTTGCAACAGGTGAGCCTTGTACTATCGCTGTTACTTTCACATCTTGCTTTCTCTGGTGAATCAATTCTTCCACTTTCCTTTACTATTCTATTTTCTAGTGTTTCTTGGAGTTAACTTTCTGGGTAAGTGTTGCTTTCTAGGTTTTTTATTTTATAAGCTCTCTTATTTGGGTTTCTTCAGCTTAACTCTTGTTTGGGTTTGACGAAGTGGTCCTTTGCTAGGTATAATTTGGTAGATTCTTGTTGAAATTTCTATGTTTCACCATGTTCATCCAATGTTTAAGAAAATGCCTCAAGCAACTTATATGATTTCACATCATTGATCATCTATGATTGCATACTACCTTTTCTTCATCATGCAGATTCTATCCTGGCATTGTCAAGGACTTAGAAATCCTCTCACTTTGCACAATCTATAACGTCCTTACTTTAGGTAGTTCCATACATTCTACTATTCTGGCGACTAATGTCTATTTGGACGGTTGAAATATCTGGAACCACCCTTAAATTAAAGTAAGGAGTCATAATTTAATTTAATAAAGATCAAGTAAGATTGAAGAAAAATAAAAGAAATGGATTAGAAATCAGTTAATTGTTCACAAGTCTCGGCGATGAGTAACTCCCTTGGAAAGTGGCTAAAGATCAGTATTTTGGGTCTGATTACTACTTCAATTAATGTAGGACCTTGTAAAACTCATAATTAAGACTTAATTAAGGCACAATTATGAATTAATAAGACAAAAAAATGAAAAGAAGTAGAAGTATTCACATAAGTGGCAAACTAAATGGGAGTGCGCTTGCTTCTTATCGTACCTAGGAAGTTGGCAACTAAGAGTTAGAGGACTAAATTGAATTAAACAATAAGTTAAGGGGCAAATGAAAGGTTGGAGGACTACCTTGAATAAAATATAAAGTTTTGGGAAAAATTTAGAAATAAGAGAAAAATACCCTATGGACCAATGGACAAAGATGAAGGACCAATGGGTAAAACTAATTAAAGCATCCTTATCTTCTTCCTCCCCAAAACCAGGCGGCCACTCTCATTCCTCTTCCTCTTTTCTTTGTTTCTTCCAACAGCCATTTCTCTCAAAATTTGAAGAGAAAACCTCAAATTCAAACCCTAGATCAAACCATTTTTGGAAGGTATAAGGAAGGAAGCAAGAAGAGTTAACAAAAAAAGCTTGAAGAACCCTAATTCCATAAAGGGTTTGGAGGAGAATTGGAAGAAAAGGGAGAGTAGCAGCTGGTTTTTCCTTAAGGTTAGTGCTATAACCTTTATTTTTTTTATCAAGTTTGAGTAAGGATACCACTAGGGATAAGGGGGAAATGTAAAATAGTGAGAAAGATAGTTGGTACGGGTGATGAAACCCTGGTTCTACCAGTAACCCTACAAGACTAGTTATCTTTAAAATTTCATAATTTGAGCTAGAAAAGTTAGATTTCTGTAATCTTTATGTCCATGAAAACCTTGATTAATGCTCTAAAATTTTGTAATTTTGTGCTAGACCTAATTCTCCTGCTATGATGGCGTATAACGATAAAACTTTTTGTTGCTCAAATATGGAAAACAGACCTGATGATTTCCAAAAATAGGACACTCAAATTTGAAAATTCATAACTTGTGCTCCATAACTTAAAATAGGGTGATTCTTGAACCATTGGAAAGCTAAATGAATACCATAAAACTTTGTAGTTATGACCAAAAATTGATTTTATTAGCTGCATGGTGAAACTTTTGCATTTCTTATTATTACTCTGACTGTGACTAGAGTCTGGAACAATTTGCACTTTTTCATTCATAACTTGAGTTGTAGTCTTGATTTTGAAATGATTCAAATTGGAGATTGAAACTAACATATGAAAGTTTAATTCTGGAAAAGATGCCATGAAACCCTTGTTAGTAGAATTTTTAGTGGATTTTTAACTTTGCTGCTCTGTTCACCTGAATTTGGCTGGAAATTTAGGACAAAAACAATTCATAGGCCTATAATTTGCATTCTATAATTCCAAATGATATGAAATTTATGGAAAATGAAAGTTAAGACATAAGGCTAAAACCTTCATCAAGGAATGCTACCAAAAAATTTTGTGTAAGTGACCTTAAAATTGGCTAGAATATAGGGCACAAAATCTGAAACCTAGTAGGAGTGCATTCTGGACTATCTGGAGTGAAATAGGTATAATTTACCCTAGGAAACTCCAAATGAGGTGATTCTTATTTTGTTGGAAAGTTAACATCCAAGGTATCAACTTTCGTGAAGAACAAATTGGCAAAATCTGATTGCAACCTGTTTAAATCTGGACTCCAAAATTTGTCCAGAACTTGCCCTGTAACTGGTGAAGTTGAAATTTTGCTTAAGGATAGCTGTTGATTAATTGATAATAACTTTTAATCTTTGAATGCAAATAAAATGATTCAAAAACTACATTAAAGTTAAGACGTAGATTTAAAAATGTTATAAAGAAATTTGAATTTAATTCTTGCAATTACTAGGCCAAAATGTTTGAGCAAAGTAATGCATAAAGTCTGATTTTTGTTGGAATTTGACAATGGACATCATATGTGTGAATTTTGTATAAATGCATGAAATTTAAATTCATGCAATATGAAAATAGGATAATGGCAAAAATTTATGTGCATACAAGTATTGTTGATTACATCATATGAAAATAAAAATGATAATTACCTTATTAAGCCTGGGTAAGCCTAGACAATGAATTATAGGTGTGGATTGATTGGCATGCCAATAGAAGACATCATTAGCAGTACTGCATTAATTATGTAATAGATTGATGAATGACTATATAGAGGCACCGAGTGTCTATTGTTGAATCGGTCAGAAACACCGAGTGTTCAATACTAGGAGTACATGTTGATAGTTTTATAGAGGCACTAAGTGCCCATTGTTAAACCGATCAGAGACACTAAGTGTTCAGTACCGGGAGTCCCATATTCAATCCATATGATTCTGTCATAGGTTACTGTAGGCACATAACAAATCTTAAAATGTGATTTAATTAAAAAAAACATACACAAATATAATGAGAATGATGTTAACCCTTGAACATTATTTATAAAATCTCTTATAGTATATATACAAGTTTTGCTTTTATTCTTTTTAAATTATTAGTGCACCACTAAGCTATAAAGCTTAGCGTGTAGTTTTTTCCTTGCGTAGGTACAAAAGGTAAAGAGTAGGTAGACAGAGACAGGAGAGGAGGGAGTGGATTTGCAGGAAAGTTCGAAGTCACCTCATACTTGGACTTTATGGTAGATGCACTACTAATAGTAGATGCATTTTGGTCACTCATTTTTGTATTCCAATTGTCATTTACCAAAACATTTGATGTAAATTTATTTTGGATCACTGTAAATTAAGTACAAACATTCTTTGCTACATTTACAAATTTATGTTTGAATATATGTTATGTAAATATTCATGTATGATGAAGAAATGAATTTAATTACATGTATAATGAGATTTGATTATCAATATTGTTGCAATTGAAATAAGATTATTGACAAGTGGATGTTGAAAGTTTAGGGGAAACTCTTGCAGTTTTTCCCTTTGAAATTTAAGATTAAAAATTAAAAGTAATCATTAAGGAAGAAAATTGTTCAAATACAAGTTTAGGTGCTCATAGCACAGAATGTGGCATTCCTTTGCTCGGTTTCACTATAGATCGGGTAGGGGGAATTATATTTAGTGGTATCAGAGTTTTGGTTTATGTGTTCCTAGACCTAGATAGATAGAGAGACATGACATGTGTGTGATCATGTATTGCATCTATAGGGAATTGAGGTGACACTTATGCAGATCTACTCTCCTGTCTATTTTAGGTTAAAGAATGGAGTTAGAATCATAGAGGGCTATTGATGAGGAGGTAGAAAGTCATGGCCCTGGTAGTAGGAGTGACAAAGGCATGAGAAATCCAGCTGCATAAGCATCAAATCCGCATAGCATAGCCGCAGTAGTTCTTTCCAACAAATGGTGATTTCTTTAGACAGATGACAGAGCCATCCCAAAAGCTCGGCTTCTTCCACAAGTCGACCTAGAGAAGCTTAGGAAATATGGGGTAATGGATTTTAAGGAAAAGAAAGAAGATAATTCAATTATTGAGTATTAGTTGGAGAGACAGAGAGAATTCTTCAAAGATTGCATTGTACTCTGACGATTTGATAGTGTGCGGTTGCATTACTTTAGGAAGATGCATATCGGTGGTGGACACACGATGTCGGTCTAGTCTAAGCTTGCTAAGTTGACTGAGGAGTTCTTTCTCGAGTTCAGAATGAATATATTAGCCATATCTATCTTGAAGATAGGACGAGAGAATTCATTAACTTGAGAGAGATACCTCAACTGTGGCAAAATATGAAAGGGAGTTTGTTCGGCTAAGCAGTTGCTAGGAGATATGCTGCCTACAGAGGAGGTGATGCAAGAGATTTACTGAGGGTCTTAATGATAACATTAAGCTCCACATCATAGCACTACTGAAGGACGCTAGATGAAGGACTTCATACAAGGCAGTCTACATTCAGAGGAGAGTGTTGGCTGCTAGTGGTCTGGAGATAGTAAGTAGGCGAAGGACCAAAGAGCGGACAGAGGCAGAGAAGAGAGGTCTTCTGTAGTAGTTTCCCAACTATCACCGGGAGTCAGCAGGCGGGGGCCCCAGGGCAGGCTTGGTCGGTGAGGACAACACACCATATCACGGCCATTGTGGGAAGAGGCATACAAGTGAGTGTTGGCGATCGATTCTGAGATGTGGTGCCACCGATCATTTTCAGAGAGATTGCCCTGTGGAGGATTACCTCTGCACAAAGATAGAGAGTTCATTCCTACAAAGACCCTAGAGGGTAGGAGACCTAGAAGATCCGAGGGTAGGGGGGGGTGCTCAGAGATATCCTCCCAGAGAGACTGATACTGGACACCAACACGTGCCTATGTCATCAAAGCTCGTGAGGAGCAGGACACACCAGATGTGATGGTTAGTATATTTACTCCCTTTAGCTCCTCAGTACATGCATTAATAGATCCAGGTTCTACACATTCATACATTTGTGCCACTATACCAAAAGAGAGGGGTTTACAAAAAGGTACAATTAAGCAAGATATTTTAGTCACAAACCCTTTAGGCCATAGTGTGACAGTGAACAGGGTCTATAGGGATTGTTCTTTGAGAATTCAAGAACATGAGTTTCCAGCTGATTTGATTGCATTATCTTTTCATGAGTTTGATGTGATTTTGGGGATGGATTGGTTGTCAAAACACCAAGTTATTATGGATTATCGTCTAAAAGAATCACATTGAGAACTTCTGACAATGAAGAGGTGGCAGTTGTGTAGACCCTTAATTTGTGATAAGTATGTGCATTGAGGCCGTGGGAAACCCGATGATGAAAAATTATATGACTATAAGATGTAATTGGAGGCATGGAGCTGAATTATTAATTCCGTGGCATAATCTTGAAAAAATAATCATAATAATAATAAAGTTTTGGGAAATTAATTTAATTAAATTTAAATAAAATTTTATTTTGTTTAAATTTAATATGGGTAGTTCTTAAATGGATCTAATTAAGTTTAATTGGGCTCCATGGGCCTAAGAAAGCCTAGTTAGGACTTTTAAATGGGACCCATTTAATTATTTTCTGAAAATTAAAATAACAAAATATCTCTCTCCTCCTTGGCCCCACTCTCTTCCTCACTCCCTATTGGTGTCACCCCATTTCCCTCTCTTTCTACTGGTTGGAACACCGCACCCATATTCTAGTCTCATTCAAATTCATAAATCCTAGTCATTTAAGTTATCTGAACTTTATCACACTAGGACTCCAAACCCTACCACACTCTCTATTGGTGCCTTCCTATTGGTTGAAACACCTCACCCATATTCCAGTCTTATTCGAATTCTGCAATCATAGTTGTTTAAGTCATCTAAACTTTATCACCCTAAGACTCTAAACCCTATCACACCTCTCTCCCAAAACCCTATAAATACCCTACTAGAGAAGGGAAGAAGGGGAGGGGAGGAAAGAGGAAGAGAAAATTTAGAGCTATAGGAAGTTTAGAGATATTCAAGACTCTTTGAGTTCTTCCTTATTATTTTCTATTATTCAAGAATATTTTCATACAAGATTTCTAGAAGGTCAGTTTTTATCGTGTTCTTTTCAAGATCTATGCCACACAATATTTTAATTCTATGCTCTTTGTCTTCAATTTATTTTATATGTTCATATAGATCATGTAATCATGTTTAATTTGAGGGGATACACAACTCTGCACATGTTTAGTTTCTGTCTCTCGTACTTTTATTATTTTCTTTATTTTCTTTATTTTTATTACAAACAAAATTGGTAAGTAGCCCTAAGGTAAGTACCAAAGAGGGCATTTCTTGAGCTTATATGGAGCTAAGCGGGAGTAAGCCGGGGATATCATTGCCATACTAGAAGAGAAGACCCTTTTTAAGGGTAGCTTGCCCCAATGGCAATTGCATTTACCAAATTAAGTAACTCTAAACTTATCGAATAACCATTGGCATGAAATTGTAGTAATAATAGAACTTTTATTTGGTAAATTAAAATTAACTTTGTTTTTAATTTAACTGACTTTTGCATGTAATTAATTTAAATAAATACTTTGTAAATTAAAAGTAATCTTGTTTGTAAATTAAACTAATATTGGCATGTAAATAAATTTAATTTAATACTTGGTAATTGTAAAATAAATTTGCATGTTAGAAATCTTTATTAGGTTGTGATTGTTTGGGACTTATGTGATATTAGAATAAATTACACATGTACATAATTAACTTAGTTCAATTATCCTTAGGGTAACTTGGTGAAAATTAATTAATTAGGTTAAATAGAAACGTAGGGTTATTTGAAATTGAATTTGTTTGTAAATTAAATTCTCAATAATAAATTAATTTTAGTCATCTGGTAAATATCATTTAAATAATTAGCAACCCCATAGATAGGAATTACTTGTGCATGAAAATTGTGTGTAAACAACAACCCTTTTGTGAATTACTTGCGTGTGTAGGATTAGAATTGCATTTTTAGGATAAAGTTTAATAAAGGAATAATAAACAAGACTTCTAGAAACATTAGTAGAGGACTGGCACTCGAATTAACGAGGTTAGACCAGGCGTAAGGGGTGCCTAACACCTTCCCCTTACGTACCCACAATCCCGAACCTAGACATTGGGCTATGGTAATGACGGTTGTGGAAACTCTGCAAGGAGTAAGTTGCCATCCATGACCCTCGAAAGAAACACTGAATATGTCCGGTTATTACCGGTGGCGACTCTGTCTATCTATGCCTTCGTGGCATAAATCCTTAGTATCAGTGGTAGTGTTATGGGAAGACGGTACTTACGGTGGTTTGATTCTATTAGGATTGTATGAAGTGCATGTCTAGAAAATTTTGTCTAAGGAGGTGGTACTTAAGTGAGACCATTGTGACTCCACCATCTTTCTGGGCATTACAGTGCATTTTATATAATTCCAATGGATGTTATTTTGCCTAACGCCCCACCCCTAGAGTTTGGCGACTCCTCTGGGTACTAAATGGTTAGTTAATCCAACATGTTTCTATTAGTCTAATATTATTCCTTTTTTAAACTTTTTGCATTACACTACACTATCACACGGATCACCCTTACCCTTTTAGCCTCGTTAGTACTAGCCAAAGAGACCATGGTTCTACTCGAGCTATGACGAATTGGTGAATGCTAGCACCCCATGCCCGTACCTTGAGTATATAAAGAGCCACGACTCACCGTTGTGCTTAATGGACAAGCTCTCGCATGGGTGACCCTTTTCCTACCCAATAAAGCCCATGAGCCATAGATTTCAACCCTAGGTACCAGTAGATTTTTGTTGTCTTTGGATTCGTATCCTTCTTTGTTCAAACCATAAGTTATAGTGGTAGTTGAGATGAACCTAGGCCTATGCATAAAACCAATGTGTGTATATGACCAAGTCCATATCAAAACACATGTTAAGCAAGATGATGATTAAGTATGGTTAAAATTTAAGGATATAAATCATTTGTTTGTGAGGAAGGATCGTCCTAGACCACCCCATTGGTGTGTCCAGTGTACCATAGCCTAGGATAGAATTTTTTCTTACCCACACGTGAGAGTTGAAGGTATAAGGGCGAAGATTCACGGAGATTTTTTTTTTTCGCTTTGATTGATCTTTGGTCCGATTTTAGTTTAGTTTATATGGTGCAGTTTTGGGTTGATTTTGGTTCTATTGGTATGGTTCGGTTTTGGTTTAGTAAAAGTAAAGGCAAAAAAAAAAAAAAAAGGTTCATTCATGCATTACATTCATGTACGTAGCATGCTTAGGTTAACTCTTAAATCCTTTTTTTTTTTAGCAAACATAGCCTCAAAGCACATCAAAGAGATTTCCAATCAGGTCACTTGGGTTAGGGAAGGGAAGAGACTAGTAAGGATTTCACTTGTACTACTTAAGATGGAAGAAACTATGGCCGTGCTTGATGAAATATTGAACGCCAAGATGTTTGAGCTAGAAGAGAAAATTGTGGTCAACTTTAGAAAGAGGCCTTGAGGCAGGCCAATTAAGTGGCATTAAAGTTATTGAGGTTCAAATTGTGTCTCATACCCCAAGGAGATTTTTCCAATTCAGCCAACCCTTATCTGAAGTTTTGGAGCGTCCCAAAGCTCAAGACCTCCTACAGCTCTTAGCACCCAGACCACTACCAAATTCACTCCCACCTAGCTATGATATCAACCAATGTTGTCGATTCTACCAAGCCCACAGTTATGACACTGGCTGATGCTTTCAACTTAAGCATGATATCTAAGACCTAATTGATGCCAAAAGGATAATTGACCCAGAAAATCAACCTAAAAGCCCCATGCCTGGCCAAAATTTCCACCTACACCAGGTCTCTACATGATCTCCATCTCCCCAAATCTCCCTAAATTTATTATTGTCTTTTTCCAACCCATCGAATAGCCCTATGAACTTATCGAACGCCTCGAATATGCCAGTGAACCTATCCAACCCATCCAAAAGCCCAATGAACCTCAGTCTATAATGGTTGTTGACATTTGTGATAATTCTAGCTATGATGAGGGTCCTTTAGATGTTTGGACCAATTTACATGAGGAGGTAGTTGCATTACAACTAGATGGTTCAGTTCCACTAGTGTCTGATTTTCAAGTTGTTGGGATCTATTAAAACTAGATGGATGTAAAAGTGGCTAATATGAAGAAAGGGATGAAGTTTTTCTTAGCATAGGCCTAGGAGAAAGTATAGGTGGTGCAGTGACTTTTCTTATGATTAAGGGGCATATGACGAGTGTTACACCCTAGGTAAATCACACATCGACAATACAGGGGAGAGATCTTTGGGTTTATAAGTTGGTGGTTCGTAACCCCTAGTGATGCGTTTTAAAACCGTGAGAGCTTCGGCCCAAAGCGGACAATATCACTAGTGGACCGGGTCGTTACATTTGTAGTATCAGAGCCGCTACGCGTGCAACTTTGAGCGATGGTGGGGCAAACCTCGGCAGAAGGGCCGAGTCCCATAAGGGGGTGGATTGTAACACCTAGGCAAATCCCACATCGACAAAACACGGGAGAGATCTTTGGGTTTATAAGTTGATGGTTCGTAACCCCTAGTGACGCGTTTTAAAACCGTGAGGGCTTCGGCCCAGAGCGGACAATATCACTAGTGGACCGGGCCGTTACAACGAGTCATGGTTTGGGCTATGAGCCAATAGAAGAGAAAGAAGAGCCAAATCCTCCTAAGTTCTTGAAAGATGGGGCAATTACTTGAACATATGATTAGGGGTTACGACATGTGAAAGAATTAGAGTAGAAAATTAGCACCATTGATTTAAAGACTGCATGGAAGCCAAGAACCTAAAGTTACCCTCCTAAGTTTGAGTTTGTCTTTTGTAATGCTCACAGTAGTGATATTGATGTTTCCATTTCTGATATTCTTGATGCTGATTTTAAGGCGAAGATCAACAACATGACCAGTCCTTCTGCTTACTTATTTGATGTTTATTCTAATGGGCATATGCATGGCATTCATAATCATTTAGAATCAGTTTCTATTAATGCATCAAAATCGATCTCTATTAATTTGGGTACACCAAATAATCTTAAATACATTAAGTTAGCTGAAGATTTAACCCAAGAAGAGAGAGATAAATTTATAGCCTTGTTAATAAAGTACCAAGAAGCAAATACCTTGAGCTTAGAATTAGATGGCCAATTCCCAAGCCAAGCTAGTGTCCCCATACGAAAAGAATGATCAAAAGTTGACTTAGCTAGTTATCCTAATGAGGAGTAAAATTTCATGCTATGAAGGATTAATAGTAGCACATGTGGACCTAGAGGGAAAAAGAAAATGATATGAAGACATAAGGAGGTCTCTGGAAGTGAGAAAATACTCGCAATAAGCCTACAAAAGAGATAGAGCAACAATTCATAGATTAGCCACTCAACTTACTTTAGCTGGGGGGCAATTCTACAAACACTTATGTGTGATAGAAAAATAGGCTGAGCAAATAATGAAAGAAATACATGCAGGAAATGTGTGGTCCCCATATGAATGGAAATGTTCTAGTTGGGAAAAAATGTTCGAAACATATAAGGATTGGCCTGAAAAACTCCCTTATGTTCTTTAAGATTATCGTAGTACTACAAGGACATCCACGAGGGCAACCCCGTTCTCTTTAGTGTATGGGACTAAAGTAGTGCTATCCATTAAGCAAGAGGTCAAATCCTTAAGAGTGATGCTAGAAGCTAAGATCCTAGAAAATGAGTGGGCCTATAAGAGATATGAAGAACTAGCTTTGATTGATGAAAAGAAAATGTGAGCCTTGTATCATATGCGAGCTTATCGGAGGAAGATAGCTTGGGCCTTTAATAAGAAGGTGAAGCCAAGAAAGATCAAAGAGGAGACATAGTTTTGAAACAAGCTCGGCTAGTCCCTTTTGATTTAAGAGGAAAGTTTAACCCAAGCTAGGATGGTCCATACATAGTCAAAAAGATCTTGCTACTGTAAGAATATCAGACTTGGATGGGAATGAACTTCAAGAACCAGTCAATTTAGACAGGCTCAAATGGTACTTTGTGTGAGACAGGCCGCTAAATTTGAAAAAACTGCAAAAAGGCGGTCTAGGCAAAAGTAAGGGTCAAAGAAAAAAAAAAAAAGAAAAAAATGTTAGATTGAAAACCTGCAAAAGGTCGTCTAGGCAAAATGAGAGATAAGAGAAGATCTGGATGGAAAACTTGAAAAGGCCATTCAGTAGATTATAAAACTTATTTCTAACTTTGGAAGGTTGAAAATTTAGCAAAACTAAATGTAAGAGGGAGTAATGGTGTACTTGAATAAATAAAGAAGTTTTTATTGCATTAACTAGGAATAGGTTTTATTTAATTATGATTGTGAATGGTTGTGTCTTGAGGGATACATCAAAAGATTAAGCAATTGAACTGCATTGTTTTGATTTAACCTATTGTCTTGTGAGCATGATAGAATAGCTGCTTGATATGAATGCCCTGGTGATTGACTAATTTTAAAAAAAAAAAGGAGAAAAAGAACAAGAAAAAAAAAAGAAAAAAAAGGAGCTCGCTAGGTGGAAAACCCAAAAGGGCCGCTTAGTTAAAAGTTAGAGCAAGCCCACTGAGATGAAAACCCAAAAGGGCATTTCAGGCAAAAGTTAGGGCATAGAGAATGGAGTTCATGGAAGAGAAATGAGTCAAGGCAAAAACCATGAGGGGAGAGAAGAAAAAGAAAAACCAAAGGGAAATTGTATTGTGACCTTAAAGAAGTCTTCTTTGGTGAACAGCTCTTCTAAAAAATTTTGAGGTTATAAAAAAGTTTTTGCAAAAAGAGGTCCCCAGAGGACTAAGTTTTTTTTAGAATCTCTAGCAAAATCAGCATGCCCATGATAGGAAGCAGCATACAAGAAGCACAAAAATCACAAAAAGAGTTTTGAGACCCAGTCATATCAATTTTTTCAAATCATGAAATAGATATTTTTTGGTAAGTCCTTAGACGTTGTTTAGGGCACACGACATAGTTGTGTAAGGCATAGAAGAACATGCATCAACATGTCACCTGTGGGTGTGTAAGGCGTAGAATAATATGCATCACCACAGTTTCAATTGTCGAACTACGAGGGGTGCGATTCTTCCTCGGGATAGCGAGGGGATCGTAGGTAGTTTAGGACCGCGGTCCTAAATCACGAACCCACAACATTTCATGACAAATGTTTTTGGTAAGTCCTTAGGCGTTGTTTAGGGCACATGGCATAGTTTTGTAAGGCGTGAAGAACACGCATCAACATGTCACTGTAGGTGTGTAAGGCGTGAAGAACATGCATCACCACGGTTTCAAGTGTCGAACTACGATGGGTCCGATTCTTCCTCGGGATAGCGAGGGTGATATCGTAGGTAGTTTAGGATGCGGTCCTAAATACGAATCCACAACATTTCAAAACACGAGTTGCCATTATCATGAGACCGTAGCTAGTCTCATGATGCGAGTGTATCGGCGAGCAAGATGCATTTGATTTTCACATTACAAAGTTATCATTATTATGAGACCATAGCTAGTCTCATAACACGAGTGTGTATCGGCGAGCAAGATGCACTCAATTTTCACATGACACGATTATCAACATTATGAGACCGTAGCTAGTCTCATGGCGCGAGTGTATCGGCGAGCAAGATACACTCATTTTTCACATGACACGATTATTCTTGTTATGAGACCATAGCTAGTCTCATAATATAGAGTATGTCGACCGAGCAAGATATACTTGATCCTCATAGCCAATGTTTCATAGTTATTAGAAATTTGAGTTTCACTTTGTGAAACTTGAGCAATGCTTTCGCATTGATTTCAACTTTCGCCAAAGTGGGGGCAAACTTAGACCCTTAATTTGTGATAAGTATGTGCATTGAGGCCGTGAAACCCGATGATGAAAAATTATATGACTATAAGATGTAATTGGAGGCATGGAGCTGAATTATTAATTCCGTGGCATAATCTTGAAAAAATAATCATAATAATAATAAAGTTTTGAGAAATTAATTTAATTAAATTTAAATAAAATTTTATTTTGTTTAAATTTAATATGGGTAGTTCTTAAATGGATCTAATTAAGTTTAATTGGGCTCCATGGGCCTAAGAAAGCCTAGTTAGGAATTTTAAATGGGACCCATTTAATTATTTTCTGAAAATTAAAATAACAAAATATCTCTCTCCTCCTTGGCCCCACTCTCTTCCTCACTCCCTATTGGTGTCACCCCATTTCCCTCTCTTTCTATTGGTTGGAACACCTCACCCATATTCCAGTCTCATCCAAATTCATCAATCCAAGTCATTTAAGTTATCTGAACTTTATCACACTAGGACTCCAAACCCTATCACAACTCTTCCTCACTCCCTATTGGTGCCTTCCATTTTTTCCTGTCTTCCTATTGGTTGAAACACCTCACCCATATCCCAGTCTTATTCGAATTCTGCAATCGTAGTTGTTTAAGTCATCTAAACTTTATCACCCTAAGACTCCAAACCCTATCACACCTCTCTCCCAAAACTCTATAAATACCCTACTAGAGAAGGGAAGAAGGGGATGATGGGAGGAAAGAGGAAGAGAAAATTCAGAGCTATAAGAAATTTAGAGATATATAAGACTCTTTGAGTTCTTTCTTATTTTTTTTCTTTTCTTCAAGAAGATTTTCATACAAGATTTCTAGAAGGTCAGTTTTTATCGTTTTCTTTTCAAGATCTATGCCACAAAATATTTTAATTCTATGCTCTTTGTCTTCAATTTATTTTATATGTTCATATAGATCATGTAATCATGTTTAATTTGAGGGGATACACAACTCTGCACATGTTTAGTTTCTGTCTCTCGTACTTTTATTATTTTTCTTTATTTTCTTTATTTTTTTATTACAAACAAAATTGGTAAGTAGCCCTAAGGTAAGTACCAAAGAGGGCATTTCTTGTGAGCTTATATGGAGCTAAGCGGGAGTAAGCCGGGGATATCATTGCCATACTAAAAGAGAAGACCCTTTTTTAAGGGTAGCTTGCCCCAATGGCAACTGCATTTACCAACAGGTAAGTAACTCGAAACTTATCGAATAACCATTGGCATGAAATTGTAGTAATAATAGAACTTTTATTTGGTAAATTAAAATTAACTTTGTTTTTAATTTAACTGACTTTTGCATGTAATTAATTTAAATAAATACTTTGTAAATTAAAAGTAATCTTGTTTGTAAATTAAACTAACATTGGCATGTAAATAAATTTAATTTAATACTTGGTAATTGTAAATTAAATTTGCATGTTAGAAATCTTTATTAGGTTGTGATTGTTTGGGACTTATGTGATATTAGAATAAATTACACATGTACATAATTAACTTAGTTCAATTATCCTTACGGTAACTTGGTGAAAATTAATTAATTAGGTTAAATAGAAACGTAGGGTTATTTGAAATTGAATTTGTTTGTAAATTAAATTCTCAATAATAAATTAATTTTAGTCATCTGGTAAATATCATTTAAATAATTAGCAACCCCATAGATAGGAATTACTTGTGCATGAAAATTGTGTGTAAACAACAACCCTTTTGTGAATTACTTGCGTGTGTAGGATTAGAATTGCATTTTTAGGATAAAGTTTAATAAAGGAATAATAAACAAGACTTCTAGAAACATTAGTAGAGGGTGGCACTCGAATTAACGAGGTTAGACCAGGCGTAAGGGGTGCCTAACACCTTCCCCTTACGTACCCACTATCCCGAACCTAGACATTGGGCTATGGTAATGATGGTTGTGGAAACTCTGCAAGGAGTAAGTTGCCATCCATGACCCTCGGAAGAAACACTGAATATGTTTCAGTTATTACCCGAATGGCGAATCCTGTCTATCTATGCTTTCGTGGCATAAATCCTTAATATTGTGATAGTGTTATGGGAAGACGGTACTTACCAGTGGTTTGATTTTATTAGGATTGTATGAAGTGCATGTCTAGAAAATACTGTCTAAGGAGGTGGTACTTAAGTGAGACCATTGTGACTCCACCATCTTTCCTGGGCATTACCTGGTGCATTTTATATAATTTCAATGGATGATATTTCGCCTCACGCCCCCCCCCCCCCCCCCCCTTCAAGTTGTGAGTGAGAGAACAGATTTTCTCTCTAATGTCATATCAGCCATTATAGCAAGGAAGTTGATAAGGAAGGGTTGTGAAGCTTACTTAGCTAGTGTGGTTGATACCAGGAAGGCAGGGCCTAGTATTTGTGACATACCCATGGTGTGTGATTTTCCGGATGTATTTTCCGAAGAATTGGCTGGGTTGCCACCAGAGAGAGAGGTGGAGTTCGCCATTTATGTGATGCCTGGTACAACACCAATATCTATTACTCCTTATAGGATGGCACCCACTGAGTTGAAGGAGTTGAAAATACAATTGCAGGAGTTGCTTGATAAAGGGTTTATATGCCCTAGTATGTCGCCTTGGGGAGCACCGGTGTTATTTATTAAGAAGAAAAATATGACACTTAGATTATGTATTGATAACAGATAACTAAATAAGGTGACTGTGAAGAACAAATATCCCTTGCGCAAGATAAATGATTTGTTTGATCAGTTAAAGGGAGCAAGCATCTTTTCCAAGATTGATCTTAGATCCGAGTATTACCAATTGGGAGTAAAGGAGTCGATGTGCCTAAAATAGCTTTCAAGACCGCTATGGGCATTATGAGTTCCTGGTGATGCCATTTGGGCTAACTAATGCAACAGCAGCTTTCATGGACCTTATGAATCGCATCTTCCATTCTTACTTGGATCGATTTGTAGTGGTCTTCATTAATGACATTTTGGTGTATTCTAGGAATTAGGAGGAACATGATGAACATCTGAGGATTGTACTGTAGACATTGAGGGAGAAAAAGCTATATGATAAGTTGTCCAAGTGTGAGTCTGGTTGAATGAGATCTCTTTCCTTGGACATATAGTTTCAGCTGATGAGATTAGAGTTGATCCCAAAAAGATAAAAACCATCATGGAGTGGAAGCCGCTTGAGAATGCGATAGAAGTTAGAAGCTTCTTAGGGTTAGCAGGTTACTACAGGAGATTTGTGAAGGGGTTCTCACTCATTGCAATTCCATTGATCAGATTGTTGCATAAGAATGTCAAGTTTGAATGGAATGATAAATGCCAAGCAAGCTTTGAGAAGTTGAAGGCAATGCTTACAGAAGCACCCATTCTTACACAACCAGTGTCAAAGAAAGACTTTGTAATCTATAGTGATGCCTCGCACAATAGACTGGGGTGTGTGCTAATGCAAGAAGGGAAAGTGGTTGCTTATGCTTCTAGGCAACTTAAGCCACATGAAAAGAATTACCCAACTCACAATTTAGAACCTACAACAATTGTATTTGCATTAAAGATATGGAGGTATTATCTATATGAGGAGAAGTGCTATATCTATACAAATCACAAAAATCTCAAATACTTGCCAACTAAGAAGGAACTCAATTTGAGGCAAAGAAGATGGATCAAATTCTTGAAAGATTATGATTGCATAATTGATTACCATCCTGAGAAGGCGAATGTAGTAGCTGATGCTTTAAGTAGGAAATCACTGGCTGCCTTGTCCTTTTCCTTATCTGGGACAGCAAAAAAAGCTATCGTTGAGTATTGATACTCAGTGGCACACAACTAAGTAAATTCAACTCATTACAAAGCATAATAAACTAAAATATGAGAAATTAAAATTTTCATAATCACATGGGGTGTTTTCCAAACTCTCAAGTTAACATGAACCATTTATTTCAAACCATTTTTCACAAATCACAAAATAAAGGTGTTGCCAAGAACACACAGTTTAGACTATGACACAAAATTTCACGATCAATGCTGTGTTGTACACCATGACAAAGCAAATCAACTCACTAACCATTATTAATGAGGGAAGGGCTAGCTAGCTAATGAGTACTCATATAGTCTTACCCCACTAACTGTTATTAATGGGAGACATAAGTAATTTTTAATTGCCAAACCCCAAATAGCCGTTACTACTGGGGATTTCTGAACGGGACTGTCATGCTAAATGTGATTTAAAAACTAATTCATAAAGTTTCCATTCAAATAATTGCATTTCAATTCACTTAACACAAATCATTCAAGAATTTACCCTTAAAGGGTTGACAACACACCATTCATAAAGTTCAAAGAGAAAATCACAATTACCACCAAAACATTCAAACTCACAATTCATACAAAACAATTTACAATATTAAAATTAATTGAATAAAATTAGTTGTGTACAAACCTTTAGTGAGTTGCCTCTTTGCCTTGACTCACATTTTTCTTTCCCTCATTCTAAGTCTATTTTTCTACTGAAACACATAATTTACAGTGTTTCAATACCATACCTCATAAGTAATCTAATAATTAAATTCATACACTTGATTATACTTTTAAATTTGCTTAAAATGGAGTTCTTTGTGTTTGGCATATTGGGGTTACTATTTATTTTACTATTCATGTCAAAATGTTAACTTTTTCATACTTACTAGGTATGTTAATTTTAATTACCCCCACATACCACATTTTGGGTTACATTTATTTTGGCATTGATTTCCAAATTCAATTCAAAGTCTATTAGGATTAAATCTCAAAATTTCAGTTTTGGGTTACTTGCTTTTACTGTTCTATTGGTCTATCTACAGTGAAAATTTGGCCAACTTTCCTTCATCAAAGTTGTTCTTTAATGTCTTAGCTTTGATTCCCTTTTTTAATCGCTCCATTTGGAGTTTTGTAGCTTAAGTTATGCTATTTCTAAGGTGGCTGGCCGGATTGGTTCAAACCTAGAATTCTGGGTACCATTTTGGTTCTGGTAGTTTTGAGCAACCAAATTTGGTTGACAATTTCACTTGGTTATGGGTAGAATTTGAGTTTGTGTTCTTCATGAAAGTTGTAATACTATGTCATAGCTTTCCAATGGTATAAAAATCAGGTCATTTGGACTTATCTACACCAAGTCATGACCATTTGAACATGTACTGTTCATATGGT
Source organism: Hevea brasiliensis (assembly GCF_030052815.1). Classification (NCBI taxonomy): domain Eukaryota; kingdom Viridiplantae; phylum Streptophyta; class Magnoliopsida; order Malpighiales; family Euphorbiaceae; genus Hevea; species Hevea brasiliensis. The sequence goes on along the minus strand of NC_079509.1, from coordinate 53,350,432 downwards.
CGATTTTATAGTGGGAGTGTGCCTAATTCGGATTTAACCTAATTTTACACCAATTTTTGTTCAGTTTTAGGGTAAGGTTTCTTTATCAAAATTGTTGCATTATGACCCTATTTTCATCTCCAATTAGCCTCATACCAATTAGAGCAACAGAATTCAGTTTATGACCATTTAAATGGACAAAGGTCAAGTAGTCCAGATTGGGGCAGCATAACCTTCAATCCCACTTCAATTCCCATGCATCAAATCAACTTTCAAACATGCTAATTAATCTATTTAAATCTCAATTAGGTCAAATTGCATCAATTTACTATTTCCCCCAAATTTCCCCCCCAATTTCCAAAGGCTACGAACCCTAATTCACCAATTTGTCACAATTCATGCAATTTCAATACTCTAAACATACATATAACTTCACCAACCTTAGAATTCATATTCAATTAGGCCAAAGCACACCAAACCCTAAAGTACCATGGCTGGCCGAATTTCATAGGGCCTTTATATGCATGAATTTTTTTCATGTTCTTCAATTGAATTTATCTATTTCACACTCACTACAACCAATTTCACAAGATAGAAAGTTTGGGATTGCTTACCTCAATTGATCACTTCAAGTCTCCCCAAATTCTTCAATTTTCCTTCCCTTTCTTACTCAAATCTTCTTAACAAGGCTCAAACACAAGTTTTACTTAAAGAAAGTAAAGAATTTATGGCTAAATTAGGGTTTACAAAAGCTCAAAATAAGCTTTCATGGTGGATTTTTGAGAGAACATGAGAGAGATGAGAGAGAAAGGGTGTGGGTTGAAGATGAGGGAATGAAGACAATTTTTTTTTCTTAATTTGACTTTTTAATTGTTGGAAATTATCCCAAATTTTTCAAATTTTAAAATTAAAATTTATTGCATCACGCTATGTCATGCATGATGTCATAATTCCTTTAAATTTTTGAATTTTCCATTTCATTTCTCCTTTCCTTTTCTTCACCTCTTCAATTTGAACTTAGTTTACAATATTTTAATTTTCTACATTTTATTGGACATTTAGGCCAAAAGTCATCTCTAAGGGTGAATTGACCGAATTGCCCCTTACCGGTCTAATCCGTTTCTCAAATAGTATTTAATTACTTCCGGAACCCTGATTCAATTATTTGAACTGGTTCTTGATTTTTTTTTCTGTAGTTTTCATAATACCCTTAGCTTCGTAATAATCCTTAGGCCTGGGATGCCATTAGGTCCCACCAAAAAATAGGGCAACGACTAATCTCATGATCACTTCACTGTCGGTCACCCATTCTTTGTGACCCCTACTCATTTAACTCTTTATGTCTTGTTTTTCTTATTTCCATTTTTCCTTTATATAATTTCTATTAATTTTTGTTTATTGCTTTTCTAGGTGACTTAAATATGGTTCTACGCCTTTTGACTATTCGGACCGGCACTGATCACCGAAACAGTGAAATGTATAGGACTAATGAACATATGGGTGTTACCGTTTTAAGTGCAACCAGAAAGGGCATAATCTAGTGATTGTCCTTTGAGGAAGACAGTGAATGTTGTTGTGAGAGAAGAGGAAGATGAGGTTAAAATTTTTTGTGAAGCCCAAAGGCAAAAAGATGAATATGAAGAGGAGCTTGATGAGGGGCAAAACTATGTGGTTAGAAGGATGATGCTAGCTCCAAAGCAAGAGGATCAAACACAATGCCACCAACTATTCCGAACTAGATGCACTATTAATAATAGAATATTTGGTGTTATTATTGATAGTGGTAATTGTGAAAACATTGTAAGGAAAGAGACTATGAAGAGTTTGGGTTTACCAACCAAAAAGCATCTTAACCCATACATTTTAGGGCGGATCAAGATAACAGCTGACACTATTAAGGTGAATGAAAGGTGTAAGTTTCCCTTCTTCATTGGCCAATACAAAGATGAGGTGTATTATGATGTTGTAGACATGGTTGTGTTCCATTTGTTGTTTGGGAGGCCATGGCAATATGATGTCAATGCATAACACTCCGAAAGAACCAATACCTATAGCATTAAGAAGGAAAGGGTGAAGTATTCCCTTTTGCCATTAAAGAATAAATCAACAAAGAAGGAGGTGCAAACCTTCTTAGAGGTCACTAAAGAGTTCGAGGTGAAGGCTAAGGAAACAAAGCAAGTCCATGCTTTGGTTGTGAAGTAAATCCTTATGGTGGAGTCAAAATCCCAAGTGGAAGAGCCTCCCGAGCTAGTAAAATCATTATTGAAGGAGTTTAAGGAGTTAATGCTAGATGACATACCCGATGGATTGCCTCCCATGCGTGATATCCAACATCACATTGATCTTATTCCAAGTGCTAGCTTGCTAAATTTGCCACACTATTGCATGAGTCCTAAGGAAAGTGAATACTTAAGGAGAAAGTGGAAGAGTTCTTACGAAAGGGGCCTATCAAGGAAAGCATGAGTCCATGTGTTGTTCCTACATTGTTAACACTTAAGAAGGATTGGAGTTGGAGGATGTGTGTAGATAGCTGTGCCATCAACAAGATTACAGTGGGGTATAATTTCCCAATTCCTAGATTGGATGATATGTTGGATCAATTACATGGTGCTAGATGGTTCACCAAGCTAGATTTGAAAAATGGGTACCATTAAATATGTATAAAACCTGGTGATGAATGAAAAACAGCATTCAAGACAAAGGATGGGCTTTATGAGTAGCTTGTCATGCCATTTGGGTTGTCAAATGCACCTAGTACCTTCATGAGATTAATGAACCAGGTATTGAAGCCTTTTATTGGGCACTTTATGGTTATTTATTTTGATGACATTTTAATATATAATAAGTCAGAAGAGGACCACTTAATGCACTTGAGGAAGGTGATTTAGCCTTGCAGGAGAACAAGCTATATATTAACCTTAAGAAGTATAGTTTCATGACAAACAAACTACTATTCTTAGGGTGTGTTATAAGCGCAGAAGGCATACAAGTAGATGAGACAAAGGTCAAAGTAATCAAAAAGTGGCCAACCCCTACTACTTTTGGAGGTTCGAAGTTTCCATGAGTTGGCCACATTCTATTGGCTATTTATCAAAGATTTTAGCACCATAGCAATGCTAATGACTAAGTGCCTAAAGAATGGAAAGTTCTAATGGGGTGAGGAGGCCAAAAATAGCTTTGCAATTCTCAAGAAAAAGCTTTTTACCACACCAATGCTGGCTTTACCAAACTTTGAAAAGTTATTTGAGGTGGATTGTGATGCAAGTGGAATCAGGATTGGAGTAGTTTTATCCTAAGAGAAAAGACTTGTGGCATATTTCAGTGAAAAGCTAAGTGATGCTAAGAGGAATTGGAGCACCTATGACAAAGAGTTCTATTCGGTGGTGCGTGCTCTTAAAACTTAGGAGCATTATTTGATAGGTAAAAAGTTCATCTTATATTCAAACCGTAAGGCCTTGAAGTAACTAAATAGCCAAAAGAGGATTAGCAAGGATATGCATGCAAAGTGGTGCCAATTCTTACAATGATTTCCTTTTAGGCTCAAGAACAAATCCGGAGTTCAAAATTGGGTAGCGGATGCTTTGAGTAGGCGTGGAGCATTATTGGTGACTTTGAGCCATGAGATTGTGGGGTTTGAGCAACTAAAGGAACTTTATGCCAATGATGAGGACTTTGGAGAAATATGGAGTAAGTGTTCTTAAGGCCATCCTTATGAAAATTTTTATGTGCTTGATGGGAATTTGATGCATGGGAACCAGCTTTCTCTTCCTCAAACCTCATTACAGGAGAAGGTAATCCGAGATCTGCATCGAGGGGGACTAGCTAGCCATTTAGGAAGAGATAAGACCATTACAGCAGTGAAAGAAAGATATTTTTGGCCTAAATTGTGCAAGGAGGTAACCAGGTTTGTCATGAAGTGCTTTACTTATCAAGCCTCTAAGGGACAATATCAAAATACTAGTTTATACATGCCTTTGCCTATACCTAAAAATATTTGGGAAGATTTGTCCATGGATTTTGTATTAAGATTGCCAAGAACACAAAAGGGAGTAGATTCTGTATTTGTGGTTTTTGATAGATTTTCCAAGATGGCACATTTTTATTCCTTGTAGAAAGACTCCTGATGCAATTCATGTTGCTAAATTATTCTTCAAGGAAGTGATTAATTTACATGGGGTGCCTAAGTCAATCACTTCATATTGAGATTGTAAGTTCTTGGGACACTTTTAGAGGACCTTTTGGAAACTTTTTTATTCATCTTTGAATTTTAGTAGCACAGCACATCCTTAAAGTGATGGCCAAATCAAAATAATCAATCGCATGTTGGGAAATCTAATTGGAACCATTTGTTAAGATAAACTCAAGCAATAGGATGTGGCTTTGTCCCAAGCTGAATTTTCCTATAATAATGCCATTCATAGCGCTATTGGTAGGTTTTCATTTTGATGGTATACAAAAAAATGCCCCAATGTGCTCTTGACTTGGTAAAATTGCTTAAAGAAGATGGAAAGAGTGTAGCAGCCAAGCACATGGCAGAACAAGTTGTTGAGGTGCACAAAGAGGTAAAGTTGAAGCTGTAAGAGGCTAACAAGAAGTATAAAGAAGTAGCTGATAAAGACAAGCGAAAGCAAGTGTTTGAGTTGGGTGACAAAGTGATGGTGTTCCAAAGGCATGAGAGGTTTCTTGTGGGTACTTATAGCAAGTTCCAATAGAAGAAATATGGACCTTATGAAATTATCAAACGAATCAATGACAATTCATATGTTGTTGATTTGCCAAATAACATGGGAATTTTGCGTACTTTCAATGCAGTTGATTTGTATCCATACCACTCCATGGATGAGCTTTTGTATTCTCCTAATGACTCAAACTCGAGGTCAGTTTTTTCCCAAGTGGAGGAGATTGATGTGGAATGTATTAGTAATAATTTTATTGAAAAATGGGAGAAGCTTCAAAGGAAAAAACAAATGAAGTATTCTGGAGTGAAAACGGGAGAAAAACAACAAGTTTGAGGCAAGTTTAGATGGGCAGTAAGAGGAGCTACATTTTTTTTTTTAATTTTTATTATCTTAGTAGTCCTATATCAACTTGGACTCCTTGTTTAACAAGAGTAATTGTTTCATAATTAATTTTGAGGCTTTTCCTGTTCAATTTAGGACTCAATCATATTCCTACTTAGGCTAGGACTAGTTAATTTCCTATTTTATCTTTATCTTCATAATGTATTTGGATTTAATTTAAATTCCTATTTAGTTGAGCTATATTCCTATTAGGATTGAGAGTTTAAAACTCTATAAATACTCCCAAAATCTTCCTATTAGGATTGAGAGTTTAAAACTCTATAAATGCTCCCAAAATTATGTTTTTCAGATTTAGATTTCAATTAATAAATTTTCAGCAAAGATTTTACTCTAAAATTCTTTCTCTCACGTGTGTGTGTGTGTGAGTGAATTATTTAACTTCGCTACGTCAAATTAATCACTATACTATTATTAGGTATAATAATAATTTGCCAAAATCATTAATATTGCCTAAAAAAAAAAATCCTCTCACCATCTGTTGGAAAGGAAATTTAAAAATCTTTGATTTGCGTATGAGAACACCAAGGTTTTTGAGGGGTTTTAAAACTTTCAAAAATCTCAAATTTTCAACTCATTAAATTATTAGGTTTAGAAAGTTTTCCCTTTACTTATAGAAAATAAATTTTTATTTTCTATTTTTCATTTTTTAAGAAAACTCTAATTTTTATTTTTATGTGAAACAAGGAAAAAATAAAAAAATAAACGTATTCACTTATAAATGATATAAAATAATTTTCTAATTCAAAAAAATTATTCATATCTTTTATAATTTTAAAAAATTAAATCATTGTAAATTGTATTTAGAAACTTATATTATTTTAAAATTTCTTTAATATGTGTTGTTATTATTTTTAATTTTATATATGTCATTCATTTATTTTATAATAATATAATTAATTTTTTTTATCATAATAAATAAATATTTTTTTAAATAATTATTTAATTTTCATTATAAAAAAGTTATTGTATACTTTTGCTTATAAAAAATTCATTATTTTTCTTTTTAAAAATAGTTTAAAAAATTTTTTTTTTTTATCAAGGAAAACAGTAGAAAAAAAATTTAAATTTATTTTTCTAAATATTCGTTAAATTTTAGAAAACTATTACATGTAAATACAAAACTCTATTTTTAATTTTCTTTAAAAAATTCAGAAAATTAGCTACTGTTTTCCATAAGTAAACAAGCCCCAAAATGTTTTTAAAAAAATTCTCTTTTCCTTCTAAACAAATATAAAGTTATAAAGATTTAAAAATTATAAAAAAGAAAAAAGAAATCTTACTTTAAAAGATTTTGTTTTACTCTACCTTCTCCAAATAATGTGTTAAAAATATACTTCATTCTTAGGCTTCAATTTCACAAAAATTTATTTGATAATAATATTTAGGAATCACCATAAGACAATTTCATGGGATCCTTACATTTTATATGCCTCTTTTTATCAGTTGGAGCGTCGGAAGATAATGAAGATTCCTTTATCCAGAGTCTTGACTGAAGAGCGAAGAGTGTGGCATTATACCAGAACTGAAGAACCAACAGTGAAATCAATTTATCATATTTTGAAGTCTAAGCAATGAACAACTGATAGTCATATTGCTTCTTCATCTTCCAATGGTATGGGGATTTTTTCTTGGATGAAGTTCTGGAATCTTTCCGTAGCCCCAAAAATATGCCATTTTATTTGGTGCGTCTGTATTGATGCCTTGGCTTCGAAAGTAAATCTCTTCAAGAGGCATTGCTCTCTGTCAATTATATGCTCTGTATGTAACGAGCAAGAAGAATCTATAGAACATCTGTTCTTTTTTTGTGTGCATTCTTGGGCTACCTTGTTTGGTTCTCCTTTGGGTTTCTGTCTTACTGTTAAGGGAATTTCCTCTTTTCAAATTGGTGGAGTGCCTTGCAACAAAGGGTGTCTAATCTAGATAAGTGGGAACTTCGATTCGCTAGTCTTATCTGCTGATATATTTGGAAAGCTAGAAATGTATGGTTTTTAATTCTAGTGTGCCTTCCCATTCTTAAGATTGCAAAGGCTAAGAATACCCTTAAGGAAATGATTTTCATAACTTTTTCGCAAAAGCATTCTTTGTTGGCCCTTTCAAATTCTATCAGAAATCGATCCCAAAGATGGCTGCCTCCTGGAGCAGGATATTTTAAAAATAATGATGATGGTTCTTATGATTTAAAGACTACTAAAGTAGCTGTTGGGGTTATATGTCGAAACTCTGAAGGAGAATTGATGGATGGCTTCATGGAGTCTTCGTATTGTTCATCATCTCTAGCAGCTGAAGGGAAAGTTCTAAGCGCATCATGCTGATTGGCTTATACTAGAAATTATGTTCCTTGTATTATTGAGCTAGACTCTTTAAAGATAGGGTCTTTGATTTTATCTAACGAGTCTATTTTCCCTTGGGAGTTTGAATCTTTTGTTTTGGATGTTCGATCCTTTTTATACAGATATCCCTTGGCCTCACTAGCTCACATAGACCGATCAGCAAATCAATGTGCTAATTGGGCGCCTAATCAAGCCTGATCTAGTTCGTTTTATGCTGGTTGGATTTCTAATCCCTCGTCAGAGTTGGATGATGGTTAGCTGGGGATTCTCCCCTTTCTTGAATGAATTAGTTTATCTTCTTGAACAAAAAAATTACAATTAATGCCATTAATTTAAGGTTTTATACGCCAATTTAAATAAATAAATAAATAAATATGAATCATTCATTCGTAAAGATAATAGTACATAGTAACTTACATATAAAGTAAAACATATATATATATATATATATATATATATATATATATATATATATATATATATATATATATATATATATGTTAGAGATCTGACGAGTCCAATGTGCCTAGGAGAATTTCTTTTGATGGGTCTTATGAAAGAAATACACTCATAGGCTTAACACCATATCTAACCAAAAATCTTAAGGTAATAGAAGTATAGATCTTTCCGCTTATGTCTCTCACTCATCCCATTTTTTTCCGATGTGAGAATTCCACACTTGTATATTCCCAACAAACTTCCTCAAGTGTGAATTTCTTTTCTATTGGCCTTATTGAGCCTGCTCCCCTCAAATGGAAGTCTCTCTACCAAACCCACTCGAGCATGCACCTCTAAGAATTATGCCAAAGCCATCATGTTTTCTGCCATCATATGTACAATGAAGTTTCCACTCTATCCGTCTGCTCTTCTTCAGAAGAGTGTCTTCCTACTCCATTGAGCCTACCAGGAGTCTCTCGACTTCTCCCATGCTCCTGTCAGAGCACTACGAGAATCACTGACCACCGTCTTCATACTCGTCTCTTATCGAACCACCGGCTCTAATACTACTTGTTAGAAAATCTAGAGAGCCCAAAGAGTTTAAGGAGAATCCTTCTTGATAGGTCTCATAAAAGAACACATTCATAAGTTTGATACTACATTCAACCTAAAACTTTAAGGCAATGAGTATATGAGTCCTTTTCACTTATATGTCTCTCGCTCATCTCATCTTTTTATGATGTGAAAATTTCATACTTATATATTCTCAACAATAAAAAAACTTTCTGAAAAAGTTATTTACTTTCTTCAATATTCTCTAATGTTGAAAAATAATCTAAAATTGTAATTCGTTAGAAAAAATGCGCTCCACTGGATAGCTATTTATAGCCTCAAAATCATCATAGGAAAAGATAACACAGAACTTTTCAGAAGACATAACACCAACCTCTCTCATGAAGAAATAAATCACATGAATTGTGACAGATTTAACAACATGACTAAATTCAATGGTAATATATATATATGTTCAAGATGTCAATATCGCTGCTTTCTTTTTTAATGTCTTTTCTCTATTATAATTTACGAAACTTGACCATAATGTCTTGTCCTATGGTGTGAGACATGGGTGCGACATACTTGACAGCAAATTCAATTTTCCAATCCCCCTCCAGCCGCGTTGAAATCAACTTCCATTTTGTATGTGAAAAGGCTGCTAAATAGAGTTTAGCACTACATATACTCCCTTATTTTATGTATAAATCAATGCAAATAGAGTTTACAGAATTCAATTTAACTCTCACACAATCATGCTTCATCTCTTTTTCTTTTGAAAATGAATTTTTTTGAAATTGAAAAGAAGTGAATTCTTTCGTTGAAAATATGATAATTGACTAAAAAAAAGAAATCAAATGAATTTAGTTTTGTAAAATTCTAGTTTTCAAATAGGAGGTTAAATTTGCAATTCATTAGAAAAATATGCTCCACTTAATAGCTATAATAACCTCAAAAATATCAAAAAGAAAGATAACACAAAACATTTCAGAAGAAATAACACAAACCTCTCATGAAGAAATAAAATCAAATGAATTTTGGTGGATTTGACAACAGAACTAAATAGCAATAGTGTGCATAATATAATGGTAGGTGCATATTATATTGAACTTAGAAGACTCAAGTTCGACTCTCCCCTCCTCCTATTTATGTAATTTATCTATCTATTGATATCCAAAATACCCTTAATTCTTTAAATTATATATATATATATATATATATATATATATATATATATATATATATATATGCATATGCCTCTGTGTGTGTGTGAGACAATCGCTGCTTTCTACAAAACTTGACTGTATATGAACTTGAGATTTAATTTTATATTATTTAATTAATTACGTATTGCAATTTGTTGCATAGTTGAATAAGTCATATACAATAATTAGTTAAATTTTCAAGGAAATCTCATTAATTTTTTTTTATTTATTTTAAGAGATTTGCTATTTATTTCGGCTTTAGAGGCTCAAGAACATTATTTGGAGGTCAACTATTTAATACTACACTACAATATATATTGAAGGTGAGTAACAGTTGTACCAGCTCGATCCATCTCCAGTTAGTATTGTCTACTTTGGCCCATGGGCCTCACGAATTTGTCCCTTGGGAGGTTTCATTCCCAAAAGTGTGCTAACCAGGTGAGGAAGGCTCCCACATATATGGCCCAAATTTTTCCTTCCTGTTTTGGATGTGGGACACGAAGTCCACTCTAGTGCGTAGCTGGTTGAACGAGCACATCCCAACCCCCATCCCTGGGTCGTGACAAGCCCACTAGCTTCCGCCTGGTGCGTCCTCGCACCACACACCGTACTAGAAGGAGTCCAGTTCTGATACCAAATTGTAATAGCCTGATCCATCTCCAGTTAGTGTTGTCCGCTTTGGCCCATGGGCCTCATGAATTTGTCCCTTGGGAAGTTTCATTCCCAAAAGCGCGCTAACTAGGTGAGAAAGGCTCCCACATATATGGCCCAAATCTTTCCTTCCCATTTCGAATGTGAGACAAGATGTCCACTCCAGTGCGTAGCTGGTTGAACGAGCACGTCTCAACCCCATCCCTGGGTTGTGACAACAGCTTTCAATTCTATGTAAGTTTGGTGGGTCTTTTTTTTATTTAATTTAAATTTATTTGTCATAATTAGGGTTGTGCATGGTTCTCTGGGTCCCAGGCTGAAACAAAGAACCATACAAAACGAACAAGAGCAACACTAATCCAAAATTACTTATTTTGATGCTTTGATTCGATTATGGTTCTTTATTAAGAATCAAATAGGAACCATACTAAAATCGAACTAGACCCGTATACCAACTCGAGAATCGAATTTATACATTTGTTTTTTTTTATTCTTTTAGATGCATTAAAAAATAATACTTTCAATATAATTATGTATATTTACATATGTATGCATAATTATAGAATAAATACAACATAATATTAAATTTCATTTCTCTATCTTTTCTTAATAATTTTAATTATAAATATATTAAATTACCTTATAATTCTTAATTATAAGTGTACTATTATACTGTATATATACTTAATTCATAATTAAATTCGTATCTTATAATTAAATATAATATAATTAATAAAAAGCTAAAAGTTATATTATCTAATATAATTGTACTAATATATTATTTAATATGCTTAATCCTAAATTATACATGTACATTATAGCTAAAGATTATATAATTTAAAAATACTAAAATATATATTATATAATATATTTTATATTAATAATCCACTTTAAAACTTAAATATTAATTCAAGTATTATTTTTTATGAAAATAATTACATAAAATTATTTTAAGAATCGATAATTGAATTAGAACCATCTCAAATCAAACTAGAACTGAAGGAATGAGAGTCATACTGAACCAGAACTGAAACAACGAAAAATCGAACTGAAACCAAAATAACAAAGAACCAAATCAAAATCATATCAAAATTTCAATTCAATTTCGATTCCTAAATAAATTATAAACCGAAAATGCAGACCACTAACCATAAATATATGAATTTCATATTCATGGCTAATGCTATTAGCTATGAATTAATGTCTCAGTGATATTAGGTATAATAATTGGATGGCCTAGCTACAGGTGACAATGTAAGCGCACGTCAAAGAATTGGCAAGCAAGAAGCATTGTCCTAGATTAGGTGTATTAAAGTGATCTAGTAATCTGGGTTTAATTGGATAGTGTTATATTAAGTTTTTCCTAACTTTATTATTATTATTATTATTATTATTATTATTATTATTATTATTATTATTATTATTATTATTATTATCTTTGCTTATGAAAAAGCCATAAGAGAATTAATCTGTGATTGTTTGTGAAACTGAAACACCATTGGAGAGAAGTAGAGAAGTGATGTTTAGCATTATTGTTCGAGTTGTTGTTAAAAAAAAATAATTTTTTAAATATTAAATTTTTATAATAAAATATATTAAATTTAACTTTAAATCATTTTTTAATACTTTCTAAGCTATTTTTCTCAATATTAGCTTAGATTTGGTTAAGATTCTTGAAAACATCATACTAAAAAAGAAATTCTTGAAAAGAAGCACAAGCATCATATGGCAGAATACAAATAAATTTTTAGACAATGATAAAGCGATATAATAAAAATTCATATAGGCACAGTGTGTATATATATACATACATATATCATCTATTCACATAATAATTTTTTTTTTTTTTAAGAAACATAAAATTGCACACATTATCAAATTACAAAGCATAGCACCTTAATTATTCATAATTAAGATGCAGAGAGAGATGACTCAGAGTGTTTGGCCTCTCGATCATTTGTTTTATTTTACAACAACTGATATATAGCAAAGCAAACCACACTATTTATTCTTGCCTTTCCGGCACAGGGACAATCCAAGCCAAGCAGGGGAAAGACATATATACGAAACTCATCGTATTATATATTAACTTGGTCTTGCAAAGGAAGTGGCTCCAGAAACAATGCTGTAATTTTATCTTGCACACTTGATGAGTTGGTGTAGGAGTCGTCAAATCTGTAACAAACCTCTGTTATTCGAGCAAGGTTAACCAACAATTGGAGAATAGGACTTGGCAGAGCAGTTGGCTTCATGCATTCTTCGTTGATGTCCTTCCATGCATTTGCGCAAATTTTAAGAATCTCTTCCACAGCCTTCTTTTCTAAAACATCATGTTCTTTCATGTAGCACTCTACCGATGAAGCAGAGTCTCCTCTCTTTTGCTCGGCCTATATTTTCATGCAGTTGAGTTAAAAGTGATTAAATTTCTTAAGCATAAAATGAAATTGGACACATCCAACCCTGATTCGACACCCCACTGCAGCATTGAGACTACAAATTTTCTCCGTTTATGCCTTTGGGTGAATCAACTAAGGGTTATTCGTACTCTCAACACTTTGGAGCTCAATCTGTTGTAGATCCCCTTATGGGTTGGGTTAAACCAGAGGCTATGAAATCATTTAATAGGCGATAACCTTTTTTGGCTTTTTTTTTTTTTTCAATTCAAAATGGAAAAGAACGAAATTGGAATTTTGATCTATGTGTTTGTGTATACCTGGTGGGATACTATGTCGTTCTCAAGACGCCCAAGTACCTTGAGAGCTTTGACAATTTTTGGGTTACTTTGAAGCCACTGATATTCCTTGATCCCTGCAATCTTTTCCATTCCTATAAAGCCTGCTGCTACAATTAAGCCATAGCTGCTTGACTCAGAACCATTTTGCAAATACACATCAAATGTTGGCACATACCCTTCATTAAACCACTGTGCCTCCATGCGATAGGATCTCAACAAGTTTTTAAACTGATGAATTAATTTGCATTATCAAAAGTAAATTAATTAATACCAGCAGCCATAAGCCAACCAAAGAAAAAATTAATTGATTAAGAATATATCAAGAATCTAGACAAATCTTACTTCTTCTTTTACGTAATAGGCACAGTAGGATCTTCCTTCCTTACTCGCAATATTCTCTGTTTCCTCAAAAAGATTCAGTAATTCCTTGTAGAAAACTTTCATGTAATCTGGCAGTTCGTCAGTAGCATCAATACTGCACCTGCTTATATATATAAAACTATTTAGACATCCAATTTCTTCATGGACATAATAGTAAAATGATTATTTATTTTTTACAGTAATAACTAAACTGTAATTTGTATTATTAAAATCACAATTAGTATTATTTGTTTTCTCACATCTTTAGTATTACGGCGAGCTTTAATATATGGGATCCATATATTAAATAATTGAGACCCACATATAATAAAATCATTATACATATAACTATTATTTTAAAATTTTATTCATGATAGATTAAATCTAGCTAAGTTTTTCTGTAAATTAGAATAAATTATTTCATACAATGACTATATATATAATAGATAGATTTTAACCATTGATTATGTTATGATCCACATAAAATCCATTATAATTAATGATTAGCAAAATTATTGAATATACAATGATTGTATTTCATAATTTAGGTGGACCCACACACTTGTGCCTTGAATACGTGATGTACCGTAAATTTTTCCCCAAAGGGCAAATCATCCATGCTAAAATTATGGGCAATAAAGGTATTTAGTTAACTTCTTTTATGATTTGGCTCCAAGATTTGGATCATGGTAACAAGTTGAGGAGCAAACTCACTTGCCAACTGAGTTGATTCCTTTTTGGTATTTTAAATGTCTCTGCAAATGTTTTTCACTTAGCATGTTAGATCTTAGGTCGGAGTATACGAGGGCAGCCTACTGACTAAATTGTTGCTGATTTTTTAATTATTAATAAAATTACAGCTTATAAGAAAAACAAAAAAGTAAAGGATAGCAAACCTCTCGATAGCATCTGTGAAGGCATTGACTTCCTTCATTGTAGCATATGCATCGCATGTGTCATCAGCTAGTGATATCATTTTCAAATACTTGGCCATCATCATCCTTGAAAGAGCAAGATGAGGCTCAAACTGAATGGAACACGCCCAGAAATAGATTTCCACAAGTCTGTCTCTTGCATAGGGAAGTTTCTCTGCAAGATTTAAGTCTTTCCACCACCTAAAAAAATTGATGTATAATTATAAAAAATTATTTACACGTGACACATAAGACCTAGGTATTTAATAAATGGGTCTCATTATATCATACGTCTAAACTGCGTCTAGGTAAGAAATATTTATATAGAAAATATATCATTTATACAGTGCCCTTATTATCTCTCAAACCAAAGTTTACCTTGCCATCACCTTGAGCTCCTCTCTCTGCAATAATTGCACTCGATTGAAATCTAATTTTGCAAATTCGAGTAGGAATTCATTTGGAGATTCTTCTTTTTCATAGAAACAGATGTATTGCCATGCCTCTACTCTGGGTACTCCCTTGTGAAACGGAAGGATCAGAGCATTCTTTATACGTTCAGAATAATGGGGTTTTGATTGCATAGCCAATGACTCCAGTTGTGACCTTGTAAATTCAAGAGCTTCATCGAGAATATCTTCTCCATGCACACTCATAAAACTTGCTTCATACAAGCTGAGAATGCCTCTCACATCTTTGATGATGCTCTTCTTGAACTCTCCATTGCTGTCCTTGAATTTCTTGAACACATCTATTTCATAATAATCCTTCACATCATATATATTTTAATGGGAAAAGACATATATTTGATATTTTTATTTTTTAAATGAAATTATTATTATTATTATTATTATTATATCTTTGATGAGGCACTTACCACAAGTCATTTTGAATCCGTGTTGTCTCAAGACTTGAAAAAGGAGAGCTGTAGTGTAGAGATCATAATCATTTTCATCAAAGAGTTGAGGAACCCAGTTAAAAATATGAATTAATTGTTCTTCAATTTCCCTCTCAAAATGATATGATAAACCAAGACGGCATAATAAGTTAATCAATTCAATTTTCTTGATCGGATTACTTGCATCAGCCATTAACATGTCTTTGACCTTTTCTTTGAGCGTTTCCACCCGTCTAGTCCACGATTCATATTCCTGTGAAAGTAGTTTGGGAATTTCTTAAAAATTCATGTAAGTTTGAGGCTTAAAAAAATGAATTAGATATTAATGTAAGTTTGAGGCTTAAAAAATGAATTAGATAATATAGGTAATCTAAGGCTTAATTTTACATAAA
This sequence comes from Hevea brasiliensis, assembly GCF_030052815.1. Classification (NCBI taxonomy): domain Eukaryota; kingdom Viridiplantae; phylum Streptophyta; class Magnoliopsida; order Malpighiales; family Euphorbiaceae; genus Hevea; species Hevea brasiliensis. The sequence continues at coordinate 53,334,898 of NC_079509.1, read as the reverse complement.
ATAATTTATATATAAAATATATTTTTCATATAAATTGTTTTTCAAGAAAATGTTTTCCATAAAAATATTTTTCATTATTTGGTTGCAGTATTAAACTATTATATATGTTTATATTATACATATATAAGTGTTTCCACATTTTAATAAGATTGTCAAAGTACAAAAAATGACTTTCAAATTTAAAAAGAAAAAATATATTTTTTTTTTAAAAAATAGCTTAATTTTCCTTTAATTAAAAATATTTTTCATTTATCTATTTTCTGAGCGTGAAAATATTTTCCATGATAATATTTTTTGTAAAATAAACGGAACCTCAATTCATAAGCTTTTTTTTTTAAAGCACAAAAAAAATAGAGGAAACAAAGCACCACAAGACAAAGAGTTACTTACTGAGTCCAGCAAAGAAAAAGAAGTAAAGCTGTAAGAATCCCACACAGGAGGAGGGAACACTGAGCGAATTTTGGTTTGGTCAGTGTTTGGGTGTAAATGAGGTTGCATTTCCATTTTTCGCCAGGAGGAAAGGAAGGAGAAGTATAGCATGTAACTTAGCTGCTTGTATCTTGTTCCAAATGCTTGGAAATTAGAGGCCTTATATAGAGACATCTATCCCTTGGCTGCAAAATATATAATGTCTGTTTAACATTATTGTTAGAGCTAATATCGAGAAAAATAACTTTTTAAATATATTAATCAGAAAGTATTAAAAATTAATTTAAAGTTAAATTTGATATATTTTAATTATAAAGATTTAATATTTAAAAAATAGTGCTTTCTATGATTACTTGATTCCATAAATAGTATAATTATTTTGTTACAGAAAATAAGAAAATTTCACATAAAGTTATAGCTTATCTCATAAAATTTTTGTAGGATAATTATTTTTTAAGTAAAATAGTTAATTATGAAAATTTTATTAATTTTAAAAGAAATAAAGTTTCTTCATATAAAAAAATACATATAATAGTTTTTAAGAATCTAATAAATAATATTTAATAAACTTAAACGTGTTCTTATAATTTTTTAACAAAATTTACCATTCATAATTCAAATCTTTGATTTTTTAAAACAATATTACATGTGATTTTTTATTTGAGGAAATTTTATTTTTCTTTTTATTAAGTTAATAAAATTTCCATAATTAACTAATTTATGAAAAAATAATATATTTTGCGAAAATCTAATAAAACAAGTAATAAATTTATGTGAAATTATTTTATTTTCGATATCAAAATAATTATATTTTATATGAAATCAAATAGTTATAAAATTTTTTTTAAAAAATTATTTTTTCAACAACAGTTCAACAATGTGTTTACTTCTCTCCAATAGTGTTTCAGTTCCACAAACAACTATAGATCAATTCTTTGGCCATTTTTTATAATAATAATAATAATAATAATAAAGCACTTAATATGACACTATCCAATTAAATCCATATCAGTAAACCACTTTAATAGACCCAGTCCAATGCATGTTATGTGTCAATTCTCTGACGCGTGCTTACAGGTGAATCACACTTTCCTTAGTTCTACGTTCCTCACCTCTTTCTCTCCTTATGCTTTTCAAAGAAAGCAACCCTCTTTGGCTTTAGTTCTAATTTTACAGTTTTTTTTTTTTTTTTTTTTTTATCATTCATCATAAAATTAAAATATAAAATATGTGATAAAACTTATCTATTAAATACGTGAATCTCACTTATTTATATCTTAAATTTATAATAAATTCGATCTAGATAAAAATTTTCCTTCCTATTCAACCTTAAATGACACTGTAACTAGTCGTCCCATGCAATATTATGCCCGGCATCGCTGAGACATTAATTCATAGCACACAGTATGAAATTCATATATGTTATGGTAAATAAATTTAAATTAAATAAAATAAAAATTCCAACAAACTTACATAGATCGAAAGCTATTGCTTACCTTCAATATATATTGTAGTGTAGTATTATACAGTTGATGTCCAAATAATATTCTTGAATCTCTAAAGCTGAAATAAATAGCAAATCACTTCAAAGTAAATAAAAAAAAATTCATGACATTTCGTTGAAAATTAAACTATTTATTATATATGACTTATTCAACTATGCAACAAAAAGCAAAATATGTAATTAATTAAATAATATAAAATTAATTCTCATGTCATATACAGTCAATTTTTGTAGATTATAATAGAAAAAAAGTATTAAAAAAGAAAGCAACGATTGGAATCTTGAACTATATAATATATAATCGTAAATAATTTAATTTTTTTGGTATCTATGGATAGATAAATTACAAAAGTAGGGGAGGAAAGAGATGAACGCATATTGCTACAATTTAGTCTTGTTGTCAAATCTGCACAATTCATTTGATTTCATTTCTTCGTGAAAGAGATTTGTGTTATTTCTTCTGAAAGTTTTGTATTATCTTTCTTTATGATTTTGGGAATTTTTTTTCTAATGAATATTGCAATTTAACCTCTTGTTTGGAAACTAAAATTTTACAAGAACTAAATTCAATTGATTTTTTTTAGTTAATTCTCATATTTGGAATGAAAGAATTTAATTTTTTTAATTAAAAAAATTATTTTTTAAAAAAATATAAAAAATTAAATATAATTGTGTAAAAATTCAATTGAATTCTGTAAACTCTCATTACATTGTTCTATTATACACTAGTTTTTATCTTCACATGTGTTACATATTAATTTACTTGTGATTTAAAAATTTTTTATATAATTTTCTTTTAATTTTTTATATAATATAATATTATCATTATATATTATTTTTAATAGCCAATTAAATTTAGTTATTCATTAGTATGACTGTATTTTACTTCTAATTAAAGTTGATTAAACAATTATAAAAAAATAAAATTAATAAGTTATATTACTTTAATCAATTGAAATATTATAAATAAAACACATGAAATAGAATTTTTCATGTATATTACTTTAGTGATTAAAATATTATAAATAAAGTACCATAAGTATAGTATGAAAATATGAATATTTTGATTTTACAAATTAAAATTTATTATTTACTAAAAGTTATTTTCAAAATAGTTTCAATTTTTAAATAAAATTATTATAGTCCATTTAAAATAGAGATTGCGAAGTAAAAAATATATATTTTATTGCTTAACTTTATCTTATTGCAATAAGAATTTTAGAATTAATAATTTTTTATAAAACTTTTTTTTTGTACTTTAGTAAATAATAAAAATAATGAATGGTATTTTTAGAAATTTTAATACTCTTCCCTTCCCCTTTTAAAATTTTTTTCAACTTCTTGTTGTTATAGTCAATTTTTTAATTTTTGAGAATTTTAATTTAATTTTAAATATTTATTATTTTTAATGAGTAATAAATATTAAAATAAATTTACAGTCAAAATTAAAATCAGAGAGAAACTAAAAATTAAAACTACATCAAGTTCGTAGGACAAGACATTACAGCCAAGTTCATATGTAGTCACGTTTTGTAAATTGTAATAGGCAAAAGACATCAATAAAGATAGCCGCCGTTGGCATCTTGTACAACAACAATAATAATTGTAAATGGATATTTAATATGAATGATTTGATAAGTATTTAAGTTGTGTAAATAAATATGATAGTGCATTTCACCTCTTAATAAAATGATTTAATATAAATATAATTAGTCTTGATTTATTAAATTAAAAATATTTGTGTAATAAGTAAATAATAATAATTATAAATTATTTAAAGAATTAAGGATATTTTTGACATCTAATAATAATAAAAATAAATTATTAGATTATACACTGTTTTCATTCAGTTCTGTTGTTAGAGTTACTACATTCGCTAATTTATTTCCTCATGAAAAAGGTTTTTAATTAACTTTTTTTGACAAGTTTTATACTTAATACTGTTTATACACACGCGTGTGTGTGTAAGAGAGAGAGAGAGAGAAGAGAGAGAGAGCAATGGCATTGGTAAAAATACATATAATAATTTATTATAATAATAATTACAAACTAAATTTAATTAATTATTAAAAATTAATTTATATTAAATTTTTATTATTTAAATTAATTTTAAAATTTATATAAATTTGAAATTCTTATAATTTTACTTGTACTTAAAATCTATTAAACGAATTAAAAATGCTTTTAAAAATAATTCCACTTATATGAAAATTTTATTAAAATTTTTATTTAATAATAAAATAAAATTCTATTTTGACTAGGAAAGGAAAAAAATTAATTAAAAAAAAAACTATGTTTAACTTTCTTATAACCCCCTAATATAATATTATTAAAACTTTAACATTGTTTAGTATGTTGGAAATTAAAAATTTATATAATATAATAAATTGTGTAATTATTTTCTTATAATAAATTATATATTTGGACTATATTAATATATAAGTCAACTAAAATTAAGAATTTTATTTTATTTTATTTTACATAATTATTAATTTTATCATAAATTATAATATTAAAAGTCCAAAATTAAATATTAATAAAAAAAACATGTTGGGATTCACAGAATATCCTTTATTATTTTTATTATTATAATAATAATATTTTTATTATTTAAAATAATTTTAGAGTTTATATAATTTTATTTGTATTTAAGTTCTAGTTAATTAAGTTTTTTTTTTTATAATTCAAAACATTTATTTATAATTATAAAATTAAATATAAGTATGTCATGTGAAGCGTAGACATACGGAGGCTCCAGTTAGACAAGTAGAGCACATTAGATTAGAGGATAGAAAGAAAAAAAGGGGTAGACCTAAATTAACTTGGAGGAGAGTAGTACAACATGACTTAGAAGCATTACACATTTCTGAGAATTTAACCCAAAATCGTTCAGAGTGGAAAAAGCGAATCCATATAGCCGACCCCAAATTTTTGGGATAAAGGCTTAGTTGAGTTGAGTTGAGTTGAGTTTTTATGAATAACAAAAATCTATACGTTAATTAGTGTTAGAGAATTATGGAACAATTGGATTGTAAAAAATGCCCTTAAATTTTTATATTATTTCTAATTATATTATTTAAATTAATTTTTGAGTTTACATAAATTTAAAATTATTAATTCTACTTATATTTAACTTCTCATTATTAGATAGTATTTAAATATGAATTATAAATTCAAATTTGATCATATATGAAAAGGGAATATTGGCATTGTCAAATGCCCTTTATAATTTATATTATTTATTAAAATACCAATAAAAACGTATTGTTGCATATCATTATGAAATTTTAATAATATTTATTGACAAATATTATATTGCTCATAAAAGATTTAGCAATAAATTTGTTTATCACTAAAAGAATAGCAACGATAATATTTGAAAGGTAATAATTGTTGATAATATTTGAAAGGTAATAATTGTTCAAATTATTAGTGATACATATTTTTGTCATTAAATAGTATTAACAACGAATTTACATAAATTAGTTACATGTTATTGTCTTTTATAAGCATTATTGGAGATGAATTATTTTTCTATCACTATAAATATGTTTTTTTATATTTTTATAAATAATAAATAGATTAATAATATTTTTATTTTTTATTTATTAATTTTTTATTTTAATTAATTATTTTTTATAAAATTTTATATTTAATTAAAGTTAAATATAAGTATGATTAAAAATTTTAAATTTATATGAATTTTAAGATTAAGAATTTTAAATTTATATAAATTTTTAAATCAATATTCATTCTTTATGCATTTATATATAATATAGAAATAATATAAATAAAAAATATTGTGTTACCTTTTAAACCCTTAACAAAATTAAATTTGTTGTCAATTATGTTGCATTCATGTTATCGCATCATAGGACAAGACATTACAGTCAAGTTCATATGTAGTCACGTTTTGCAAATTATAATAGGAAAAAGTCATCAATAAAGAAAGCTGCCGTTGGCATCTTTGTACAACAACAATACTAAATAGATATTTAATATGATTGTTTTGATATTTTTATTTTTAAGTGAAATTAAATATTTAATTTTTATAAATGAATATAATATCTCTTTAAAGTATTTCACTCTTTAATAGATTAATTCAGTGTAAATAAAATTAGTCCTAATCCATTATTAGATAAAAATATCTATGTAATAAGTAAATAATAATAATAATAATAGTTATTATTATAAATCATTTAAAAAATTAAGGGTATTTTTAGCATTTAATGATAATAATAATAAATAATAATTGAATTATATATACTATTTTTGTTTAATCTTGTTGTTAAAGTTACTACAATTCGCATAATTTATTTCTTTATGAAAAAGGTATGTGTTATTTCTTTTAAAAAGTTTTGTGTTATCTTTCTTTATAATAGTTTTGAGAATATAAATAGCTATCGAGTGAAGTGTTTTTTTTTTTAAAGAATTGCAATTTCAAATGATAAAATATTTAAGAAATTAAAGTAATTAACTTTTTTGACAGGTTTTATATTCAATACTGTTTATATATATATATATATATATATATATATATATATATATATATATATATATATATATATATATATATATATGTGAGATTGGCAAAAATACCCATAGAAATTTATTATAATAATAATTCAGACTAAATTTTATTAACTATTAAAATTTAATTTATATTAAATTTTTATTATTTAAATTAATTTTAAAATTTATATAAATTTAAAATTCTTATAATCCTACTTGTACTTAAAATCTATTAAAAGAATTAAAAATACTTTTAAAAATAATTTCACTTATATGAAAATTTTATTAAAATTTTTATTTAATAATAAAAGAAAATTCTATTTTAACTAGGAAAGGAAAAAAATTACGTAAAAAAAAAAAACTATGTTTAACTTTCTTATAACCCTAATATAATATTATTAAAACTTTAACATTGTTTAGTATGTTGGAAATTAAAAATTTATATAATATAATAAATTGTGCATTTATTTTCTTATAATAAATTATATATTTGGACTATATTAATATATAAGTCAACTAAAATTAAGAATTTTATTTTATTTTACATAATTATTAATTTTATCATAAATTATAATATTATAAGGCCAAAATTAAATATTAATAAAAAAACACATTGGGATTCACAGGATACCCTTTATTATTTTTATTATTACAATTATATTATTTTTATTATTTAAATTAATTTTAGAGTTTATATAGTTCTAATTGTATTTAAGTCCTAGTTAATTAATTTTTTTTATAATACAAAACATTTATTTATAATTATAAAATTAAATATAAATATGAATAACAAAAATCTATACGTTAATTAGTATTAGAGAATCATGGAACAATTGGATTGTCAAAAATGCCCTTAATTTTTTATATTATTTATAATTATACTATTTAAATTAATTTTTGAGTTTACATAAATTTAAAATTATTAATTCTACTTGTATTTAACTTCTCATTATTAGATAGTATTTAAACATGATTTATAAATTCAAATTTGATTATATATGAACAGGGAACATTGGCATTGTCAAATGCCCTTTATGATTTATATTATTTATTAAAATATCAATAAAAACGTATTGTTGCATATCATTATGTAATTCTAATCCTATTTAGTGATAAATATTTTATTTATTATAAATTTATAGTTTTTTTTAAAACAATTAATGGATAAACTTTTACATTTAAACACTATTTTTTGCAATAGGACCCAAGCATAATTAATTTTGACATACAATGTGATATTTTTTTTTCTTTACTATATTTTTGTGTGTCTTTTTTCCTCAAATGGGCAAAATCTATTTATAAGTCTTTAATTTTTTTGACTTTTTGTATATAGTATCATTATTATGATTGTAATTATACGTTAATATGATCACTAGGGCTTTATTATTATAGCCAATATCAAATGATATCTTGCAAATTCATTGATAGTCATATAGGTTAAAATAAATTGATTTTCCTATTTCTTTCATGCTTAATATTATTGATGTATCAATAATATTTGGGATGATTAATATCATTTTTATGTGAAAAAAAATGCATTATACATATGTGATGGCATGATATTTTAACTTTCTATTGGTTCCACTTAGTTTAAATGTATATTAATTATAATTTGTCAATCTCTTTATGTGCGTAAACATTTTTTTTATTTTTTAATTTATTAGTCAATCTTAGATAGCTTGTTGATTTTGACCATAAAGCTATAAAAAAACCTAATTATATTTTTACATATATTTATATGAGAAATTATACTTCTCCCAATATTAATTTTAAGTTATTATGTTTTAAAGTTTTAAAATAATAAGAACGAGAGGAAGACACAAAGAAGAAAAGGGAAAAAAATTTCACTACTAAAATATTAATTATATAATTGTTATGAAATAATTAAAACATGCATGATTAAATTTATAACATAATCTACAATTTAAAAAAATAAAAATACTTATCAAATATATTGGATAGATTTTAAAATTATTTATATTAAACAATATGATAATATAAAATTCTAAGATATTAATGTTGTCATGACCCAACCTATGGACCGGACCGGCACTAGGACCTGGGCCGGTATAAAGCCCCTGAGGCCCGTAGTAAGTCTTATTGTTCTCAAATCCATAACCAAGGCCCAAAAACTTAGGCCCAACATGTAAATAAAATTAAATAAAATAAAATATTTTTATTCGGGTCAACCCAACCCGATAACCATAAAAAATCTAAAGTCAGGGGAGCCTCGCTCAACCCTGTTATCATCACTTACAAATTGTTTAAATACCACACAAATCTTCATTTATTAATCTCAAAAATTTAAATTAACACGAATTCTAACAAGGTCCACACTATTACTAACACATGCGGAGTTCTAGATTTCAAATTTAGAAAAAAATAGTAAAACAATTAAATAACCGACGTTAAACCTGCAAGGAAGAAAATAGGTTGCTCTGTAAAAGAACTCCTCCTGTAGCCTGGAAAAATAGGTGAACAGGAGTGAGCGTTCGACTCAGAGAGTAAAATATCAATTTCAACCATAATCTCTATAACTATCTAAAGCTAATGCACCATGTAGAGTGAAATGCAACATCAGCAATATTTTCACATTATAACAGCAAAAAGGTAATTTGGAGCACTCACACACCCAGTAATGTCAAATCATAAATATATGGGAGCTGATCCCCTATACCAGCGAAGAACTCAAGCCGGACTTTCGCTTAATAAACCAAATCGGGGTCCCAGCGAAGAACTCAAGCCGTGTTTACCCCAAAGGATCGGGTCCCAGCGAAGATCTCAAGCCGTGTCTACCCATTCTATCCATAGCCAACACCACATCACACGCACGCCAACGCACGCACACTGCTTCAAATTACCACAACAACATCCATGGCACTTTAACAGTTGTGAATGCAACATAAAACGTGCCTAGAGTTTAATTACATAGATATATACATATAAGTGATGCATGGGCATGCTTGAACATATAATAATATCGAAATTACAATTAAAATTAATATTTTACTCACAATACACTGAGGACTATTGTGGCTGCTGGATGGAGGAGAATAGCTGACATCGATCACCTAATAATTAAATTATAAATTTATTAGTACTAAGTCAAAATAAAAATCTAAAGAGGCAATAAACAACTTAATTCATGCCGGAAATTCAGCAGAGTTTCTGCTATACCTGGGACCTACCCAACATGCAAAAGGCTTCAAAATACACTTCTATATCCGCCAATCACACAATTACAACTCAATCACATCACAAGGCCCCTTCTGGGCCCATCCAAATAGTCAACAACCACAATTCAAAAAAAATTACAATTTAGCCCCTATAACTAGCCCTTCTGCAAAAACTATCCAAACGAGCTCTAAAAATTCTAAAATTTTGCCCCACGGTCCTTAATAATATTATAAGGCTATTGCAAAAGGAATTATAATTTTTCGATCATCCACGAATATTTTATGAATTTTATTCTAAATCGATATTAGTCGAAAATGAGCAACTTGGAGTTCGGGTTTACCTATGCCAATTCTGACACCTGGAACGCGTCCAGAACGTCTGAAAATGCTAGGTTTGACTGTAATATTGACCACGTTCTGAGATGGGCTGCCGGGCAGCCGGATCTGGCTAAAAATGCGGTCTCGACGTCGGTAAGCCATCCTCGATCCGATTGCACCTAAATAAAGTCCAAATTTTGTTAATAATTATCCTAAAATTATTTTAAAATTTTGGGAATAAAAAAAGTTTGAAAATCTCACCAAGCGATCTGGTCGCATTTTTCAAACGGTGTCCGATCGGAGGGGGACCAGTCCTATCTTGAAGATCTCGTCGTCCTGAGTCCATCGGTGGCCTCGGATTTTTGATCCGATGGTCGGATCGCCGGAAAAGTGACCGGAACCGAAAAACCCATATGATTTTCTTCCAACTTTTCCTCGCCGGTTCTCTTTCCTCCGGCCACCAAACGGGGGTGCCACTGGTCTCATCTGAGAGTTCATCATCTTGGGAGTCCGTGGCACTTGAAATCACTGGGAATGGCCGCCGGAGTCGGCCGGGGCGACGCCGCAAAGTCGGGCCCTCGGTCGCGCGCACTCTCCCTCTCTCCTTCTCTCTCTTTCTGCTGTTTCCTGCTCGCTGTTGCCGCCGCCCGGTGGTTGTTCCGACACGGGAGAAGGCCGGCGGTACCTCACTAGCACTGGTGCTGGCTGGCCGGACGAAAATGGGAGGGAGAAAGTGAGGGGGGAGAGTGGAGTCGGGGAGAGAGAAATGGGGGGGGGGGGGGGGGGGGCGCTACTGCGTTTTAAGTTTTTGCTTTTTTTTTTTTTTTTAGGTTGTTACAAATGTAATGAAAATAAAAATTTTATAGTGATAATGCACTAAACTACAAAATATATTTTGAGTTTTTTTTTAATTTTATAAATAATTTTCTTTGACATTAATCTAATTATGCAATTTTATTATTCAAGTTAACTTTATTTAAATTACTGAAAAAATAAACTATGGACAAATCAAACTTGTTATTTTTAAAAAAGTAAAATAATAGAGTTTGTACGAATTTTATTCAATGAGCTAACTTACATTTATTTTTAATTTATTTTAATATGTAAACGTATTTGCCCATTTATATTTTTAACACTTATTATTATATTTTTTATTAAATTATATTTATGTTTATAATTAAGTTAATTATTAATAAAATAACATATAACTTTCATAAAAATATGATCCAATAAAAAATAATAAATCTTAAATTAATAAATATTTTATTTATATAATTACTTAAAATAACATTAAAATTAATATTTTAATTTAAATTATTCAATATAATATTTATAATTTTATAATAATATTATATCATACAAAAAAATTAACATCAAATTATAGAAAAAGAATTTAATTACGAATATCTATATCAAGTAAAATACATGCAACGCACGTTACCAAAAAAAAAAAGTTACATTTAAGTTAAAATGTACCATTATCTTTATGAATGAGAGATTCATTTTTATTTAAAAAAAGATAAATTAT